>NW_023144633.1:8836683-8869820 GCF_012932325.1 Thrips palmi
TCTTTCTCCTGAAAAATGGTCAAAATGGAGTTATCCCCTTCTTCCGCCTCCTGGATCAACTAAGCACGAAAGAGTGCGTGATTTCGGGCGTTTCACGCTCATGCTCTATGTTGTTCGAATCTTGCAAGAATTAAATCTTACGTAGATTTGTCCCCAACCTGAATGCGAGTGCATTCACGCTGTTCACTGCCTTCCACGTACCTCGATGGCTTGGCGCAACTGGACTAGGCCGCTTGAGGACAAGAATGACGTCATCGTGGACACAGCCAAGAGGACGCAGAGCCGCCATTGCATCCTGCACCTGTCTCACTCTTGCAGTTAAAGACATTGCATGCAACACTGCGTTTGCACTGCCAACCGAAGTGTGAGACAGTCTCACACTATTTATTGCGAACCACGATGTCTCACGCTTACAAGTGTGAGACACGGTATGTCTCACACTTGCAAGCGTGAGACACGGTTTGTCTCACACTTGCAAGCGTGAGACAAGGTTTGTCCCACACTTACGAGCGTGGATCCTGTGGCATTAAACCACAGGGAACCATAGACAGTAAGAGTGGGACAAACCGTGAACCGTGTCTCGCACTTGCAAGCGTAAGACAAAAGTAGCTCACACTTGAAAGCGTGAGACATCGTGGTTCGCACTAAATAGTGTGAGACTGTCTTACACTTGCACTGTTAGAAAAAAAGTCCGTAAATTTACGGAGAAAGTTACTCTAATTTTGGGAATGGAGGCTCCGTAAATTTTCCATCTTTTTACGGAGATTTTCCATATTTTTACGGAGATTTTCCATATTTTTACGGAGATTTTCCGTATTTTTACGGAGATGAACCGCATTTTTGCAGAAATAAACGCATTGTAACGGTTTCCTTCCCTCCTTCTACCTCCGATGTTAATGCAAACAGTGTCCTTTTATACGAAAGTGATATTCTCCAAAACTGTTTGAAGATCCACTTGACCACATGCCAGGATCGGATAAATGGACGGAAACCCAAAGGCGAGGTCGCTTTAGGGAAGGCGCACTCTTGGAACACCGAATCAGTTGGTCACCCAACCCATCGATAACGTGAATTAGTCTGTTCTTTTTGATAAGTAGGGCTTCTATTTCATTTATATACATAACTTCCATATTTTTACGGAGAAAATCCATAATTCATAAAAACGGAGATCTCCGTAAAAAAAAGGACAGTCTCCGTTAAATTTCCGTATTTTTACGGTGTTTTCTGACAGTGTGGATTGGCAGTGTGAAGTGTAAATGCGTTCGCAAAAGTTTTCTTGCACAAGTGATGACACCGCACGTTAGGTGCAATGCTCACTGCAAGAATAAGTGTGAAAATAAGAACGAAAGTACGACAAAATTGTAACAATTTTGCAAAAAGCACCACAGCAAATTGTAAACGTAGAATTATTTCAAACACATTGAAAACCTATGCACTATTATGGGTGTACAAACAGAGGTAGCTTTCTATACAAAGTGTTTTGAACATGCTTATGCTTACAGAGAAAACACTTGGTAATTTACGAACCGGTTCTTCGTACAACAAACTGAATAGTTTATGCGACACAATACATATGCTAGAAACATTTTAGAAAAAATGTATTTATTAACTTTAAAACGAAAACGGCGTTACATACGTCAAGACATTGTCTATAGGATACGACTACGCACCTTTCAAATTAAGGGGAGACTATACTGAAAAAATGGCCGTTTTCGGTCAAAAATGTGAAATTGGATATTCACGAAAATACCTTGTTCACACCTTTGTCTAGCCGGTACAGCCATTGTTCCTTCTCACAAAATATATTAAGAATCTTTAAAAGCTGACGGAAGGAACGCAGCGTCGCGTAGACCCACGCAAAGTGTACGTTTTCTCGTGTTTTTTTCAAAATTTTAGTTTAAACGTTAAAAAAGTTCCTTGCGTCATAATTTTTTATCTACGTGGCTAAAATTTTTACCAGATGTTCCTTAAGCTGTTCCCCACAGGGTCTCTAAGCCGGATTTTTGAATTTTAGTCAGAATTTTTTAATGTCACTAGAGAATGGTCAGTTTTTGGTCAATTTTAAGCAATTTTGACCATTTTTTTGTTTGTAAAAAAAGCGCGTATGAAAAAACAGGTTTTGAGATCGAAAATGTAAAAAAGCGGCTTAGAGAACCTGTAGAACAGGTCTTTAGGACAATAAAAACGATAAGTCGAATTTTCTGACATCAAAAATACGACGCAAGGAAACTTTTTAGTGAACACATATTTTTAACTTTACCTTTGAATATCTCCTAAACCGTTTGGCCGAAAATTTTCATACTGCGGCTGAAATAGTTTTGAGTAATATTCTATCAAAAGAAAACAAGAGAAAATTTCTGCACTGGTAATCCTGGAAAAACCCATTTTCAGTATAGTCCCCCCCTTAACACCGCAGTAGGCTACCTCTTGAAGTGAATATCATCGCTATGAGCAACATTGATACGATTCTCGTAATGTTGCGAGTGCAAACCGGGTTGTCCTTCGTTCCACTCCCGCTCTACAAACTGAAGTAAACCTTCAGATGCATACTCCCTTGCAAAAAGGAAAATATATGGATAATATGTGTCAATATATGACTCCATATATGTTTCATGCATTGTCAATATAATTGTATCTTGCTCAATATATTGCAAATTATCTTGCGCCATACGTGGTTTATATATGGGGGTATATCTTGGTGCCCGTTAATATATGATGCATATGTTTCCCCATATAATATTATCTTCGCGAAATGTATGTTTCAATATGGGACACCGTGCCCGTCGTGGGATGAGGCAGGGTGAGGAGGGCAGACTTTTCAAGTAACTTTTCAAAAAATCTTGGCACTCGATGTTGAAAGGCGGCTATATTTCTCAACATTATTTTATCTTGTAAAATATATTGGCGCCATATATTGAGCAGGGGCCAGGTTCTTTTCTATGCGTTTAAGTCTCCAAGAAATTTTGAGAAATCCTGTTTAACAAGTTAACTGGAACAGTTCGGAAATTTTAAACGTCTTTTTTGGGTGTAGCGCGAAAAGTTCTTCTAGGAGACCACGGTAGGATTACTGTGGGATGTCCTAGCAAGGCGAAGTTTACATTCTTTGCTAATAGTAAAGGAAGTCTCTGAGTCATCAGACTCCATGGTGTATTCACATCATATATTGCCTACATGTATCGAGCAATGTATGAAATTTATATATTTGCCACATATTTTCTATATCGGAAAAGTATCTGGCTAAATTATCTTTTCCACATATGTCGTCAATACATGTTGGGCCATATATTTTGACCATATAATGCCCATATATTTTCCATTTTGCAAGGGCTTAGCTGCTGAGTACACATCCACAGATGCATACTCAGCCGAGGGGTGAATCACTCAGCGTCCTAGTGTACACATGAGTACATGAGTACGCGTGAGTACACCTTGTTTTACTCATAAATTTCACATTTGTAAACGTTCTAAGGCTGTATTTAGCGTTTTAAACGGCACTCAACGCCAAATCGGTCGAAAAACTAGTGAATTTCGCCCTTTTAAACCTTGCGAGTACACTGAGTACGGACAAATTTGTACATATGAGTACACTAGTGATTCACCCCTCGTACTCAGCTGAGCACACACATCTACAGATGCATACTTGGCTGAGTACACACCTACAGATGCATACCTAACCTCTCCAAGTATGCATCTGCAGATGTGTACTCAGCTGAGTATGCGTCTGTAGATGCATACTGAGTACACACTTCAGTTTGTAGAGCGCGCACCGTAGCCCTGCCTCGCGGTTGAGACCCCAGTGCTGTCTGATCGAGCGTGGGAAATTTTCCTCCTCGTTTGCGGCTGATTCCGCGCCCGCTTGTCAAGGGAAACAAGTGCGGTTGGGGAGGGGCCAGGTTTTGTCCGTTTTTTGGGCCTGTTGCCCTCCCAAAAGGATGCCAAACGCAAAGGGCCCCCACTTGACTAGGGGAAATTGACCCTGGGGGGGCAAAAACCCGGCAGGGAAAATTTGCGCTTTTGATCAAGCTCGAAAAAAGGGTTTTAAAAATCGGGAATCTCTTACAGGTTCATTCATTGTTTGGGCATTAAACTACAATTTTCCGGAAGTTTAACCCCAACCTTTTATTTTTCCTTTTTTAATCGATCTTAAACTAAAAATCTACCCCTTTTTTAAAGCGTAAAGAATAAAGTCAACTTTTCACATAGTAAACGCAAGAAAAAATGCTCTTGAGACAATTTGTTTTTAAAGTGAAAATTTTTTTTCGGAAATCCTTTTTTGGAAAAAATCGTGAAAGGCTGTCAAAATGGGGGGAAATCGATTGGGTGGACCAGCATTCGCGAACCCCCATTTTTTATATAAAAGATTTTGATTCCCAAAAACGCACCTTTTTTTCTAACCTTTTTTTACTGAAAATTTTGGGAAAAATTTAACACATTCAAATTCTCCAACAAAAATTTACTAATTTAAGATTTCGGGCAAAAAGGAAATTTTTTTAAAGACGTCTTAAAAAAAACTCCTAAAAAGCAAAAATTCTTTTTAATGACAAAAAAAACTTTCCCAATTATTAAAAATTGTCCCCCTTTTACAAAAAGGTATTTACCCAAGGTTCTTCGAAAGGCTTATGCCCCCTTTGCCCATAGTTTTTTACCTATTGGGCCTGGGGCCAATTGGAATGCCCCCTAACCGTAAAAGGGCCCCCCCTAAAAAAATTTTTTTGGAAAAAAATCTAAAAGGGGATTAACTTTCTCTCCCCGAATTTTTTTTTTTAAAAAAATAAAAAACGATTGAAATTCAAAAATTAAAATCCAAAAAATGTTTTTTTCTTCGTTTTTGAAGGTTTGGGGATTCCAATATTAATAAAAGTTTTTTTTGGGTTGGCCCAAAGGGACTCCTTGCCCCAAAATTACCAGACCCCGGGGCCCTTAAAAGTCCCAACAACAAAAAAAAAAAAACCAGACGAAAAACTTTTCCCCCATATAACCTTCGATCCTCACCAAAACCCGGGGGGCTTTTCCAACACAGGCAGCTTGTTTTTTCTTTTTTCTTTTTTTTTCTTTATTTAAGAACTTTTGCGCTTCTTATGATTTTTTAGAGTGGTAAACGCGAAATTTTGTTTGCAAGCGAAGTAAGCACTGAAACAATTTGCGGTACTTACGACTTTCTAGGGGGGTCAGCGTTTGTTTGCGAGCTGAGAAAATTTGTGGTTTAAGATATTAGGTTTGGGAAAAGTAAATTTTTTGCGAGCGAAGCGAGCTGAGAAAATTTCGTTCCTCCGGGGGAAATAGCAAAGGGAATTTGGCATTTTTTTCCACCTTTTGGGGGGCTGGGCCCGGAATCCTGCCCTGCACCCTAGTTTGGAAAAAAAATTAAGGGGGGGCGGGTTGGGACCAAGGGTTCAAAAAATTTTTTTTTTAGTTTCAATTTAAAGGGGTTACAAGTTTTTGGAGAAACACTCTGCTGGCTCAAATCTTCATTAACCCCATTTTTAAATTCAAAGAGCTTTTTAGGGAAACCCCACTCGGGCTGCTTTTTAGTGGAAAGTAGGGGAACTTGGAAAAACCCCTTTTTTTGAATTTTCGGAATTTTTTTGCTGGATCCTGCTCTGGTTTTGTAACCAAACCCCGCAAATCAAAAAAAAACCCCATTTTTCGGGAATACTTTTTTTCAGGGGTAAGGGTAAGGGGAAATTCAAATTATTTTTTTTTAAACCGGAAATGAAAATTTTAAAAATTTTTTTAAAAGAAATTTTTTTATTTAAAAGCAAATGTCAAAATCGGAAAAATTTTCCCAAAACCTCATTTTTAAAAAAAACTTAAAAAATTTAATTTTGTAAAAAAAAAACCAAAATTCTTTTAGGAAATTGTGCGTGAAATAAAAAAAAAGCGGTTATTGGATTAATGGGGAAAAGGTCTTAGGACGGGGATTGGAAGGGGGAAAACGTTTTTGGTCCTTTTCCCCCTTTACCCAAATAAAGTTAAAAAACAAAAGGTTTTCTTCAAAATTAAAAAATTTTTTTTAAAATGGGTTTAAAGTTAGAAAAACTTGGCTGGAAAAACCCCATTCCGGAAAAAAAATAAAAACTTTTCTAAGTTCCCCAAAAGCGGGGGGGAATTAGCACTTTAAGGAATTTTTCCCTTGGGGAAAAAACATGGGGTCCAAAGAATGTTTTAAAAAAACTGGGGTTCGGTTTGGTAAGAAGTTTTGGCACCGGCCCTGAAAAATTTTCCAAACCCCCCAGGCTTTCCATGAGGGGTGGGTAGGCCCATCAGTCGCGGGCGTGTTGCCTACCCTAAACGGGGGCTCCTCAGGGCACACTTTACTGTGCTTCATGTTCCTCCAGTTTCAAAGCCTGCGTCAGCAAGGAGATTGAAGAAAGGAGCAAAGCCACATGCTTAGTCGTCTGCCTCATGATATCCCCTTTCCAAAAATGTTTGGGCTGATACATTTCGAAATGTTTTCAAAGGAAGGCCTTCTTGTAAGGGTAGGGGCCGTAGCTCGGCTGCTGCTCAGTTGGACGTTAGCTCGGGACATGCTCGGCACTTGCCCGGTTCTTCATAGGAATTGCTCGGTACTTACTCGGGTTTGCTAGGATGTCCATCGACCCTCCCTCAGATTTGCTCGAGCCCCAAACGAGGGGGCCACTCTTATTTTAGGCGTACACTACGGGATTACGCGAAATTTATCAGGGAGTACGCGTGAAATTTTGGAAAATTGATTCCAAAACGTTAAAAAATGACTCAAGAACGTCGAAAAATGAAAGAATTTTGTAAAGGATTACGTGATTACGCCATGGATTACTGAAGATTACAAGCCAATTTGTACACAAGATTGCGGGGATGGTGGCCCCGCATAAACTCATTCAAGTGTTGTTCATAAATTTCTATAGAACTTCAACAGTTTGACATCATCTTTCACACTGGGATAAGAACGGAAAAATAACGGAACATGTCCCTGACGGAAAATTTGCCTGGTCGTGTGAGATTTGCAAATAACGGAGAGACTATTTTTATCTTTCGCATCACTTGACATGGTTCTTATGAGGACCCAGAAGGATCAGAACGAAAAGTCCGTTTAAATTGCGTACCCATTTTCCTTTTTTTGTACCAAACTACGGAGGTTTTGCAGTGCACAATAGCGTTACCTTTCTTGTCTGCAATTAAAAACCAACTTTCTTAGAAATGGAACTACACAGAGTTGACAGGTACAACTCCATGCCATGTAAACACTCTCATAGCAGGGTCTTGAAAAAATAATACTTTCCTCTAAGCGTCGTGTCAATGTCGTTTCAAAGTAATGTCACTTTCCCAAAAGAGGAGGGTACGCATTTGGTAGTAAAAAGCCATGTGTGCCTTCTTTAGGAGTGTTTTATGTAAACGGTAACGTGAAAAGCTTACGCCGTCATTTAGTCAAACTTTGACCGATGTTATGTCAGCGCCGTCGGCTCCCTGCATTTTCAGCAGGACCTGCAAGAAGCTAAACCACTTCTCCATGACGGCAAGGTAGAAGGGCCTGTTGAGGCGGCCTAGCCCCGTCACCACTAGGGTCAGTCCCGGTGCGCTGCCCTGCATCAGGTTTAGACGCGTGTAGCGCTGCGAGGGGGATTCCTCCAACCAAGGGCCGCCGAACACACTGTCAGAAAGCAGCAGGCTGTTCTTCTCCAGCTCGTCGCCTGCAGAAAAAAAAACAAGTCACACCGTAAATGTCAATTTCCGAAATTCACAAAAGGAACTCACGGAAAAATGAAGCCGAAACAAGAGGTCTGCCTCTGACAGCAAAACTGAGTGTGAGTGTAGTGGGTTGACCGGCGAGAGTGGCTTATTGCTCTTGGCCTGCCTGCAAGGAAGTGAAACCTTTTGCCTTCTCTCAGACATTTTCCAGGTGAAGAAAAGTGAGTGAAGTACGTGCCATTGTTTGTACAGAGTGCGCGAAAAGTGGCAGATCCCTGCTGTTCCGAACGCTAAGTCCAGGTTTTAATAATTAAGGAATGAGCTGCGAAACAACAACCTTTCAAAGAGCCGAGGAGGACATCTCGTAAATCACGCAGATCACTGGGAAAAAAGTTGTCCGATTTTGTTCAAATTTGGTTGGGGTCCTCCTATGGTCACAATGCATCAGAATGTTAACTCCCTAACGACGCCCAAAACAGCAGTGAAGTTTGAGGCCACCCTGACGCAGGGCGTGCTAACTTAACATTAATTTGAGATTTTTGACATTTTATCTCGTAAACGGCTGGAAATAAAAAAGTTATGCATAGAATAACTTAAATTCAGAATCAAATTTTAAATTAAAGTTACCCTGTGCATAACTTTTTAATCTTTTGTCGTTGACGAGATAAAGTCACTCAAAATCTGAATAAATGTTAAGTTAGCACGCCCTGCCCTGACGATGACTGTGTTTGGGGTGATTTCTTGGGTGCAGTTATTGGCACCCCCGATTGAGGACAAGCAAGGGGAATTTCTGTGCACCAAGCATATTATGACCTCTTCAATAGTTGAGGAGAAGGAACGTGGCAAAGGGAATAGTTTTTTCAGCCCACTTTCGTGAATTTAACGAAAGATTGAACCCCTGTTCCTAGCTTAGAGGATAAGAACGGACGGCCGAAGCGGCCTCATTCTGCGCGTGAAAAGAAACTCAGCTCTGTTGGCTGACATGCTCAATCAAACGTGGTGCTGTCTCGGTACTGTATGCTCAAAAGGTGTCTCTGGCGACCTGCATTGGCCGCATCAATAACGGACGCGTACTTGCAGAGCAAGACTCAATAAATTGTCGAGATGACGATAACCGTACCCCTGCCGATAACTGTATAGTTTTCTCTACTTGTTCAAAATTTAAACATTTAATGAGCATTTAAAACAAGTGACCTACAGTTGATTTTTTACCTTGTTTCTTGACAGCGTCATTCGCCGCAATTTCATTTTCTAGAATTAGTTAAAGAAAGAACTGCGAATAATTTTTTTCGCCCTGGAGAAATCTTGTGCCCCCAAAGATCAAAAGTGGTGGCCTCCTTCGAAAACCCGTAGATATTTTAAACCTTACGGAGAAAAGTAGCTTGAAAGAACAACGGAGTATTTTGAGCACACGTTAACTAACATAGAGTATACGTTAAAATTACCGAACTGTTTTTCGTATAACAAACTTAATGCTATGTACCTCTGATATGCCCAAAATACTTTGAAGGGCTTTGATTGACTGCACGCACGATACCTGCAAGGCACATGAGGAGGAGGGTGTTGGCGAAGAGGCGGAAGAGCAGGGCCGCCACCCTTCCCCAGAGCCGAGTCTCATGCTTGTAGGTAAGGATGAGGTGCACGGAGGCGGCCAGGAACAGAGTGGCGTACGCCAGAACCACCACGTTGAGCGAGCGCTCCACGCCCTGCCGCGTCCACCGCCAGGCTTGGAGCATCCGGGCGTGCAGCGCGGCCAGCTCGCACAGCCACGGCCCTGCCACACCAGCGCGGTCAGTCGGTCAGGGCTATCAAAACGTTCTGCGCTTTGAACCGGGCGTTCCATGGTATAGATTTACACGACCTTAATCGACCATCTCCGATTTTGCTCATAATTGGATCAGATGTTGCCCTCATAAGGAGAAACATCCGAGCGAAATCCCACAGCCGTAGCCCTAGTAGTTTCCGAGATATAGCGGTTCAAAGTTTTTATTTAAGACTTTCCAAAACTTTTCAGTAAAAAGTGAAAAACGGGTCCTGTGTCCCTACCGTTCGCTCTAGAGCAACGAAACTTGGTACCTAGAAGTAAAATGACGAGAGAAATCCGAATATGCCCCCGGAAGGATCGTAGCTCAACTCCTTCTATCCAAAATCGCAATTTTGAGCTTATTTTTCAGGCACTTTTGAAGCTTTGTGAGGGCTGTTCCCAATCGAAAAATCGACTTATTCAGGGTGCAATCGGTAGGTCTCTGACTACTTTCAAGTTCAAATGACGAAAGTATGGGATATGGCCCTCGTTTTCGTTCCACAGCCCGTTGAAAAATAAAAAAAATTCCAATGCTAATCGCATTGCACGGTGTTTCCGTTTCCATAACTGGTTGAAAATCGAGGAAAACATGATAAGACAACCGCAGCCTTTGAGAGCATGCCAAACAATCCAACCTCAGCAACAATGGAGGGGCAGTTTCAATGGGCGCCTGTTCGTTCTTTCAGCCTCGCGATTTTCGAAAGGGCGCAGACGGGAAGCATATTGGTGCCAACCCACGAAAATTAATTTGATGCGTCGTTTCTGCTACGAACTTTTTAGTAGTGACTTTAAAGATGTTCCAACGTTGAGACACCGTACAATGTGTTAGCATTAGCATTTTCAAATTTGACGGCGTTTAGATTTTTTTTAAATGGGCGACTTTAAATTTTGACGGGTGGTACGATGGGACCATGCCGTTGCCATGGAGATTTTTTTTCATGTTTTGACCATTTGCTCAGAACATATACGATTTCTTGTTACTTTGATGAGCCAGGAGGTTTAGTTTTGAGGAGTGGCACATTTTTTATTTGAACCATTTTTTCATATCATTAACGGTTCTCGTTTTCGATTGTTGCAAATTTATGTTTTTCGCGTTTACGGAAAAATTTCCACGATGAATTTTCGAAAAAAATTGAAATTTTCGTTTTTTTCATGGTTGAAATAGTTTAGAGTTGTTTATTTGAAAATCGGAGAGGGGGGGGGGGAAGAATCCACGGACCTCGGACAATAGGGGTTCTTGGGAACCCCTAAAAATCGCCAATTTGACCCATTATGAGCCAAAATGGCACATATTTGAGGCCATATTGCAGGAGATCGGCACCAGATACAGAGGTCTGCCAGGGCTCATTCGAAAGGAAATGTCATGCCCTTTCGACATGTGAAATAAAAATCATGGGTTTTTGCCTTCTTTTCACGGTACACGCAGATATGTGAAAGTGTGCAGACCTCAAAAGCAACACAATTTACCAAAAAAAAATTTATGACAGAAATGAAGGACTTATGTGCCTCTACCGCACTGAAAACGGTTTTGTAATTCATTGGCTGAGCGACAGCGAAGCCCTTGCCGTATTTGGGCGCTCCAAAAAGTGACTTGTCGTGCGTCTGTCTGTCCGTCTGTATGTAATCACTCACGTTTCTCAGCAACTTCTGAACGAATAGTATTCAAATTTCACACCTGATGTCTCCCAAACATCCTACAGGGGGAGTTTATCTCAGATTAACAATTATCATCGTTTGAAATATTCAAAACGTCGTTTTGAACTAGGTTATTAGCAAAGGGGGCTAACTCCGGCCCAACAAAGGCGGCGCTCTAAAGCACTGCCTGCTGTCTGGTTGCCAGGGGCCGCGCACCCATCGCAGAATAGCCAACATAGCACCGATAAAAGCTCAAACCGAAGAACATGATTTTTTTTCACCGGACTGACTCAAAACACTCACTACAGCAACACCACAACATTAACCCAGTTGGCAGAAGAGTTAAAGATGAATAAAGAAAAGGAAAAGTTTGCTGTGAGAATCGCTCAGGTGTTTTTTTGGGCGGGGGGTGCAAATGGGGGATTTTATCCCGACCACCACCAAAAAAAAAAAGGAAACGAAAATCTGATTTTAAAAGGCACATATCGATAAACAAAATTTTATTGAAACACTTATTTTGATAGCAAAAATTGTTATAAACAAATATTGGCGGCAGCTCACGCACGCGCGGAAGCGCCTGTTCAGAGTCCCTCACGCCCCCTTCCCCCTTCCATCTGACATGATGTTGATATTGCATTTGACTGGCCAACACTTATACACTTGTGGGCACGACACAACGAGGCGGCCGAAGCATGAGAGCTTTGGGTCGGTAGGTTGGTTTAGGACTGAACTGTTGAGGGCTGGGGGTAACAATTAGCACGGATTTGACGGCGGCGGCCGGTAAAGCTAGTGGATCTCACAAATGTCCCGTTAATTCGTGTGACAATAACACCAACAACAAGGACCTGGCGTTCTACCGCTTCCCAGCTGACAGGTAAGGGTAGCTCTCACGTTATTGACACCCCACTCGTTTGAGGACAGAAAATCCATGGAAAATTGATTATTGATTAATTGTGAATCTACAAACCATATCTTTATGAACAGAACAAAAGCACAACTATGGCTTGACAAATTAAAGAATGAGGCGCTGAGGGGTTTGAGTCCAAAAACTTTGAGAAATAGGCGGGTGTGCCAGGTTCATTTCGAGAACAAATGCTTTATCAATCCAAAGTTCAAATCTCGAGGATTGACATGGGATGCTTGTCCAACTTTGCTGTTAGGTAAGAGCATTAATTACTGCCATTTATAGATGCCTGACTATTTTCTTGATGATGGGGACAATCTCTGAAGCCACTTCAAGCGATGAATTTGATTGTGATCAGGGTCAAACGCATTCACTGCCATCCCATTGGAATGTGATGGATGTCATTCAAGATATGAACCTAGAAGAATTTGAGGAGTCGTGGGACCCTGATGCTGGTCCTGATGACCCATCTGAAGAAACTGATTTCCTATTCCCTGAGAACACTGAGATGCAAGGTTTGCCTGCCAATTACGGTCTAAATGACCTCATTGATGCCTTAGACATTGAGGACTATTTAGAAGTTCCTGGAGGAAATGTCAATGCTCTTTGCCAACGGATGCTTGAGTTTCGTTCAGTAAATCTGTCTCGCAAATTGAGAAAGTGTCTCGTTAAAAAAGTCAAATGTGAAAAATGCATTGCTGACTTAACTGGATTGGAAGGAAGCCCTGTTTACAATGATATTATGTCTTGGGAACCTCATGACCTTTTGTTGAATGTTCCCAGTCAACGTCTTGTGCAGTTGGTTCAAGATGCCATGGCTCGTTTTGATTCCAACTGCAAAGCATTTACCCACTGCACCAACATCTTTGAAAGGGTAAAGACTCAAGTTAACAGGCTACTGGATGTGGCCTTGTTTGATGCCTGGCCTGCCTGTGACGATCACCGAGCAGAGCTCTCAGAGCTAGTGGCCACAGAATTGGCCGATGTTCTCTTAAAGGATTTCGTCACAGAAACAAATAAGTCCATTCAGAAGAAAGGGAAAAGGGCCTGATACAATGTAACTTCAGTCAGATCAATTCCAAGTTGTGAATGCTGGAGAAAACTGTAAGTATCTAATTCCTGGAATGCAACTCCATTTTGCCGTGCTTTCTTTTTATTTTGCCTTTTTATTTCACTTCTAATCTATTTTTCTCCTCCTTAGGTGAATAATTTGAAAATTTCCACAATTTTTTTACATTCTAGGAAGGCAATGGTTAATGGTAAGTTCGGTTTGGAATTAGAAAAGCAGCACATGTGTCTGTAAAAGTAGTTCTAACAATTCTGATTTCACAGATTTCATGTCATATTCTTTTTCAGGTTGTTTTTGTTTGTCACCTAGTGAAGGAATCCAATCTTATAAATCACCAGCTTTTTGGTTCAGTCATTTACATATAAGATCTCTGACAAAAGGAGGACCAAATCATTTTTCTGCAACCATGTGCAATTGACATGTAAGTCTGTTTTGCAATGTGTGTAGATAATTTTGAGGTGCATGCTTTAAGCATTATAAACCATAATTTTCGTTCCCCTTTTAGATTTTTTTGCAATGGATTTTAATTGGCTTCATTCACACATGGCTTGCTGAATAATTTTTCTTAAACTGACAAATTAGTCCTAAAATAAGAAACCTGCCAGATGTGACTCCATAGTAAAATCATCTTTGTAGAAGTGTGGGATGACACTTGTAAGTATTTAATGATTTTCATGCAAATCAATTACAGTTTGCCTGCATCGCTACTGCACAAACTCCAGAAGGCTTTGCATTGTAGAAACCTTCTACTTGCTACAATTTCAAGTTCTGGCTCATCTCAGATGTAAAATCTGTCAGTTAAATGAATGTCAAGACATTCAAGCTTATCTTTGTATCCTTCTTAAATATTTGAAAGCAATTTCATTGACTGGTTGCTGTGGCAATTCCGAACTCCTTTCTGGGGTGACCGGCTTTCTTCCTAACTCCTTCTCAGTGGATAGGTTTCCTCGCGAGCTCCTTCTGAGTGTACGGTTTCCCTCCGACCTCCATTGTGGAGTAACCGCCTCCCTTCCGACCTCCTTAATGGAGTGAACGGCTTCTTTCCGACCTCCTTTATGGAGTGACCGGTGGGTCCTTAAATTTACTTACACGCAGTTATCAGCTCGACACCTCGTCGGAACAAGCGGCTATCTCCAAAGGGAGTGCAGACAAACGGCTATCTTTTTGACCCCCTGCAGACAAACGGCTAACTGACTTTTCGGGAGAGGTTAGGGTTGGCCGGGTTCCTTGAGTTTTTCTCAGGTTAGACGCACGTGACAGACTCATGTTGTGTGTCAATCTGCTCTGACAAACTTTTGACATCTGTTGGATAAGGTCAAATTTGACAGGCTCAATTGATTGTAAATATATAAGCATCCAAACTCGGGAGGTGGAGAAAACAGTTAGCCGTTTGTCTGCAGGGGGTCAAAAAGATAGCCGTTTGTCTGCAGGGGGTCAAAAAGATAGCCGTTTGTCTGCAGGGGGTCAAAAAGATAGCCGTTTGTCTGCAGCACTTTCACAGATAGCCGTTTGTCTGCACTCCCTTTGGAGATAGCCGTTTGTTCCGAGGAGGTGTCGAGCTGATGTCAAGTAAATACCTCTGCCCACCTCCTCGTGGTAGGACCTGGGATGAGATGTAACACACTGCAGCATGGTTTATGACAGGGATCATCTGTTTTCTGTGTTAAGTCTCATGCGAACGGGCAAGGTTTTTCTTAGGTTGTGGTCTGGGTGTTTGTTGCATCCTTATACATGTGGTGAGGGTCATTTGGATTCAACATGTCTCTAATCTGATGCAACATTTCATATGATAAGTAACTCTTATTACCTTTTTGCAGTGGGCTCAAATGCAGTTTGGGTGTTAGCTCTCTTGTTTCTCTGTTACAGACTCAACAATGGAAATGGAGCATGCTGCAGGCAGGAGGGCGAGGAGGGGGCAACCCCATCGCAGGCTGAACAACCATCATGAGGAGATGTTTAATATTTGGACAAAATTTGGAGACGTGAAGGAAGAATTGGAAGAAGGGAAGAAGGAGCGGGAGGAAATGAAGAAGGAGATGGAGAAAATGAAGAAGGAATTAGAGGCGGGGAAGAGCGAGAGGAGGGAGTTGAAGGAGGAGGTGAGGTTGCTGAGGAGTGCGGAGAAGAAGAGGAAGAGGGAAGAGAGAGAGGAGAAGAAGAGAAAGAATGTGGAGGAAGAGGAAAATTCAAAGAAGATGGAGGAGGACGAGAGGAAGAAGGAGGAGGAGCGCAACAGAAACAATAATTATATAATCGAGCAGGTGGTTGCTAGGCTCAAGGAAGCACAAGAGGAGGAAGAGGGAGAGGTGGTAGACACCCCTAATCGGCCATATCGCCAAAAGGGGCCCCCTCAACTGGTGGAGGTGCAAAATGGCTTTGTAAGTATTTGTAATTGTTCTTTGTCATTGTTCTTCTTCCTCTCCTCTTCCGCGAGTTTACAGTTTGCACGGCACTTCTCCGGAAACAGCCCAAAAGTCCCTTATTCGCAGCCAATACCCCCACCATGCGCCCCCTGCATATGTCCGCTGAACACAGTCGCCTTTGAATTTCCTACCTAGGCTTTGCGCATCCAAGTGTTGTTGCCAATAAGAGGTCGCTGAAATGTCGAACGCTGAAGAGGACGATGCCCTTTGCCCTGTGTGCGAAAACACAAAGCCGCGTGCGAGATAAACATCGATGATTATTTTGAGTTCTGAGCCCTCGCGTTTCATCAGCCGCGGGTATTCACATTACTTTTTTTGTCGCATTTGTCTAGATTTTGTATTGCCTGCTTCAAATGCGAAACTTGGTACCATGGTGTGTGTGTGTTCGAATGAGTGCCCCCAAAGGTTAGTTGGCTGAGCGATGGCGAAGCCTGTTACTCCAGTGGGGTTGAAAAGTTTTTTCTGTCTGTCTGTCTGTGTGTGTACACTACTCCTCCTGAACAGCTCGGCCGATCTCGGTGAGATTTTGCAGGCTTATTTGGTATATTCTTGGCTCGGCACACGCGAAATTTCACTATCCTAGCTCACGTGGTTCAGTTTTTAAAGCCGAAAAACGCTTAAAAAACGGCGAAAAATCGAGTCTTCTGCAGGCAGATCACTTCTGTGTTGAAGGAAGGGGGGTCTGGGGGGCGGGGCCCCCAGCCAGGACAAGTTAAAAAGTTACAAGGATCAAGATTGTGATATCTGTTGATGAAACAACTCTATCTAGAATAAAGGGGGGCAGCCCCTCAGTATGCAAGTATGCGACGATGGACAAGCCAATGCCTGCCAAAGGCAGACTAGCGCCGCAGGCCAAGGTAGGTACGCCAGGCGCGGATTGGAGGAACAGGCCGCGAGACATCGCGAAGCCTGTTACGACAAGACGCGGTCTGGCGTAAACCTACCTTGTGATAGTTGTAGGTGCATGTCACCGTTGTTTGAATAAAATTTTTGACTCTTGATATTTGATTTGATTTTGTCTAGCTGCGGAATTGATTTACTGGTACTGCAAGAACTGTGAGAAACGGCAGAATCAAGAGGCAACTCAAACTGAATCCATCGCCATTGTCAATGAACAAGGTAGGTCTACGCCAGACCGCGTCTTGTCGTTAACAGGCTTCCCCATGTCGCGCGGCCTGTTCCTCCAATCCGCGCCTGGCGTACCTACTTTGGACTAGCCCCCCAGGCCCCCCTTCATTGGCTGAGCGACAGCGAAGCCCGTTACTCCAGCGGGATTGAAAAGTTTTGTCTGTCTGTCTGCGTGTGTGTGTGCACTACTCCTCCTGAACGGCTCGGCCGATCTGGCTGAGATTTTGCAGGGTCATTAGGTATGTCCTTGACTCGCCACACACCAAAATTCGGCTTTCTATCTCAATCCATTCGGTCATATTAGCCAAAAAACACTTTAAAAACGGCAGAAAAAAGACAACTCTTTAGTTACTTTCAATTTTTTGTCAAGTTTCATATCATTTCATATGTTTTGGAGGCTGCTGATGACGAAAATAGAACCCGTTCGGACCCCCGACCCAAAGTTGAATCCCATCGGTGTAGATTTTCATGACCAAATGCTATTTTTTGAGGGGATTACGCCCATTTCTACGGTCTGCCTTGGAAAGTAGCCTGCCGAAGGCAGGCCAGCGCCGCAGGCCAAGGTAGGTGTATGCGCCAGGCGTGGATGGTCGAAACTGGCGCAGCATCGCGAAGCCTGTTACGACAAGACACGGTCTGGCGTACACCTACCTTGTTCTAGAGTTGTTTCATCAACAGATATCACGATCTTGACCCCTGTAACTTCTTAACTTCTCGAGACTGGGGGGCTCGGCCCCTCGCCCCCAGACCCCCCTTCCTTCAAGACAGAAGTGATCTGCCTCCAGAAAACTCGATTTTTCGCCGTTTTTTATGTGTTTTTCAGCTATAAAAACCTAACCACGTGAGCTAGGATAGTGAAATTTCGCGTACGCCGAGCCAAGAACAAACCTTATAAGCCTGCAAAATCTCAGCTAGATCGGCCGAGCCGTTCAGGAGGAATAGTGTACACACACACAGGCAGACAGAAAAAACTTTTCAACCGCACTGGAGTAACAGGCTTCGCTATCGCTCAGCCAACCAGTTCAAACTGAACCCACCATTATTTCCCATGAATCGACTCAAACTAAATCCACTCAAGCCTTCTCAACAGCATGAAATATCCTTTCAAATGAGCTCTGGTAGACCTCTGCATCTGGTGCCGATCTCTTGCAATATGGCCTCAAATATGTGCCGTTTTGGCTCATGATGGTTCAAATAGACTATTCTAGTCGTGGCTGAGTGAAGAACAAGAAGAATCACAAAAGACGCCATTTAGGGCATTTAAAGTGAATATATTTGATGAAATATGTTGCATTTACTAGAAAATATTTGAATTAACTTCTACCAAGCAAGGGGACTTAAACATTTGAAGTAAAAGTGCAAAAAAGTACACTTTTGTTATTCTTCTTGTTCTTCACTCAGCCACGACTAGAATAGTCTATTGGCGATTTTTTTTATTTTTCAACGGGCTGTGGAGCGAAAACGAGGGCCATAGGGGTAGGTTGGGTAAGAAAAGTACGCTCGAGGCTCGGGTAAGAAAAGAACACTCGTTATATCTCCGAACTGAAACTACACTGAACCATCACGATAGTGGTTTTAGAAAGATTGGTCATCCCGCTGACAAAAAATAAATTTAGCCCAGTTCTACATACAATATTTAGAATCACACTGCACGTTTGAAAATAACATTAAAAATAACTATGAAAATCTGTGTGTTAATTGTTTATACTTTGAAGTACAGCTTCCTGCAGAATCAGCCGACAGTCCACTGTAAGGTACCACCTTATAGCTAAGACCATCATCTTTGAAGAACAGTGCCGTTCGATGCTCTTAGACTTCAACACAATTTTCTTTAAGTGTGAAAATAAAATGGGGAAGAAAAGTACACTCGGCTGGGGAAGAAAAGTACAGGCATTGGGGAAGAAAAAAACACCCTCTAAGAATCTAAAAGCGGGATGAAAATTGAATTGATCACGGAAATAGATTTGTTTAGGCGAGACAAACTAAAAATGTCAACACAAGTTATAGAATTAGATTCGAAGTAAACAAGTTATTGGGCATTTACGTGAAAAGGGGAAGAAAAGTACAAAAATGCTGTACCCTCTAATCTCTGAGAAAAGGCTTTTTGGACCGTCTGTGATGAGTCCATTTAGAATCAGAACCAATTGACCGATTTTGACGAAACTTGAACTAATGGCAAGTGAAAGCTCTCCACTTTAGGGGTAAACCTGTATTGAGCCAATATTGGTGGTCTTCTGGTTCGAAATCGCAATTCTTTTCGTTGTACTTTTCTTTCCCAGTGGTGTACTTTTCTTACCCTTTTCGAGGAGTTCCGAAATCACACACATTTTGGCATGTTGTACGTAATGTGGGGAACTATAATCAATGAACAGTGATCCATTTCATTAGGAAGGCATTAGATTACAAGTTCACAAGAGCAGAATAGTTGAATCCTCATTTGGAACTTCTGTACAGTGCAAGGTACTTTGTACTTTTCTTCCCCAACCTACCCCTATCCCATACTTTCGTCATTTGAACTTGAAAGTAGGGTTAGAGACCAACCGATTGCACCCTGAATAAGTCGATTTTTCGATTAGGAACACCCCTCACCAAAGCCTCAAAAGTGCGTGAAAAATAAGCTCAAAATTGCGATTTTGGATAGAAAAAGTAGAGCTACGATCCTTCCGGGGCATATTCGGATTCCTCTCATCATTTCACTGCTGGTTACCAAGTTTTGTTGCTCTAGAGTGAACGGTAGGGACACAGGACCCGTTTTTCACTAATTATTGAAAAGTTTGGAAAGTCTTAAATAAAACCTTTGAACCGCTACATCTCGGAAACTACTAGGGCTACGGCTGTGAGATTTCGCACGGATGTTCCCTCCTATGAGGGCAACATCTGATCGAAATATGAGCAAAATCGGAGATGGTCGATTAAGGCCGTGTAAATCTATCATGGAACGCCCCAACCGCGAGTGGACAGCTCTTAGTGCGGATCCTTTTAGTCATCGCGTAGTTCCCTCCAAATTATATGTTTGATTTTGTTGGAGACATCACTGGGTTTTGTGCAGATAAATCTTTCGTTCCAAGTTGGTACGAAAACCTGCACCCAGAGGAATGAGTTCTTGTAGCAATCCCGGATTTTCTATTCAAATGTTTTGATTATTATTTACTCCATTCAATTCCAAAGCAGAAAAGGATAAAACAAACAGCCCACCCCTTTGCGATCCGTCTAAAGTCCCCGGCATGTGAACGTCAGGTTGGCCTGGGAGACGCACTGTGGAAAAAAAAGGACATTTTGAGGTGATGTCAGGAGGTATACAGTCCCACCAGGTATAATCCCACCAGGTATAATTCCCAACAGATATACACTATTTTATTTTATTTATCTATACGCGGATTCCCAGCAAGTATAAATCCCACCAGATATACACGTATTAATATTAGATTTTTTTTGTGTCTCAGCAAGTATAGTTCCCACCAGGTATACATCCCAATAGGTATAATTCTCACCAGGAATACATTAGAAGAAAAACAACTAAATGATTGATTACAATGGGGCATGATGACAGCTTCGACTCGAGCGCATTCCCTGCAGGAATTGCACTCCCAATGAAACTGCCTTCGCTAGCGGGTGGGTGATTCCGTGCGTAGGGGCCGTTTTAGCCACCTTAGAAAGTCACATAATCAATCTTGCTTGTTCGGCCAGGTACGCAACTCGCGTTTCAATCGTTATTCAAGTTGCGCTACTGTATACAGGGGCAGGAGCAACACTAGGTTCGTCCAATGTTTGTCTGTTTGCAGACGTCTTCTAAAGGAAAACGAATAAAGGTCCAACAGACGTTGCAAATTCAGCCATTAGATGAGAAGAAAATCTACCTGGGGCTTCGCGACTTTAGAAACAGAGAGGCGCTGTTCAACTAGCGAGCCGTGCAAATTAATTCCAAAGAAGGTAAATAATATGGGTGTATATCTGCTGGGATTTATACTTGCTGGGAATCCGTGTAAATAACATTAAAATAAATAGTGTATATCTGGTGGGAATTATACCTGGGGGAATTATACCTGTTGGGATTATACCTGTTGGGATTATACCTGGTGGGACTGTATACCTGCTGGGGTAACCCCGACATTTTCTCCGTTAATTTATGGCCAGAACTTTCCGTGATTTGAGACCCAGGATTTTCCGTGATTTCAGACACAGGATTTTCCGTGATTTCAGATCCAGGCTTTTTCCGTTGTTTGAAACCCAGAGATTTCCGTAGTTTGCACAGTGCGTTAAACGGCCAAGGCAGTGAAGGGCAGACTTTGTGAGGGGAATTTCTAAACTTGCCCAAAGAAACACTAACTTACAGAAATGGATGCATTCGTCTTGTCAAAGTAAACAAAAAATAGTCATTTCACATCCTAAACACACGTGCGAAATGATGGGTTTGAGCTTCAAACATACCAAAGTTTCGTATCGGTATGAGATACAATGATTTTTGACACTATTGACATAAAAAGGTAAAAAATCAAATATGTAGAAATGGAAAACTGATGACGGGAATGGATTCGTCTCAACGAAATAAAAAGAAACATACCCATATGTCGTAGGTTTGGACCCGAAATGGCCGATCTACAGAATTCAATAGGTCGATTTTGACACGTTTTAGCAACGCATTTGAAAAAGGGGTGTCAAAATCGACCTATTGGATTCTGTAGATCGGCCATTTCGAGTCTAAACCTATGACATATGGGTATGTTTCTTTTTATTTCGTTGAGACGAATCCATTCCCGTCATCAGTTTTCCATTTCTACATATTTGATTTTTCACCTTTTTATGTCAATAGTGTCAAAAATCATTGTACCTCATACCGATACGAAACTTAAGTATGTTTGAAGCTCAAACCCATCATTTCGCACGTGTGTTTAGGATGTGAAATGACTATTTTTTTGTTTACTTTGACAAGACGAATGCATCCATTTCTGTAAGTTAGTGTTTCTTTGGGCAAGTTTAGAAATTCCCCTCACAAAGTCTGCCCTTCACTGCCATGGCCGTTCAACGCACTGTGCAAACTACGGAAATCTCTGGGTTTCAAACAACGGAAAAAGCCTGGATCTGAAATCACGGAAAATCCTGTGTCTGAAATCACGGAAAATCCTGGGTCTTAAATCACGGAAAGTTCTGGCCATAAATTAACGGAGAAAATGTCCCTTTTTTCCACAGTGCGCATCGGCTGGTAACCCAACCCGGATTACTACCCTGTGAGGCAGACACTGTGCCATTGGGCTGTTGCAGAGCGGTGATGGTGGACTCGAGAGTGTTGATGACGAGCTCTGAAGTTATGTGGTGGAGAACAACAACCAATAAGCGTCTCAGATATTTCCAAAAAACTTTGCGCCAACCATCTCTGGTCCATTCACTACCAGGGCGCATGCTCCATAGCTTCACGAAGACCGACTTTTCTCAGGCATTGATGCTGGTTCCAGGATTGAACGGAGTGTAATTTTTCTCATAAAATTTTCTTTCTAAAAAAATCGATTTCAAAAAGGAACAGCGTGCAGTTTTTCATGCGAAATTTAAATAAAGCGTTCCTCTATACAAAAAATGTGACGATTCGTTTAACTTTGTGGCACACATCATGAGGCGTGTGCCCATGATACCCAGAGCGGGCAGGGAGTGCTCACTTAACATTAATTTGAGATTTTTGACATTTTATTTCGTAAACGGCTGGAAATAAAAAAGTTATGCACAGAATAACTTAAATTCAGAATCAAATTTTAAATTTAAATTACCCTGTGCATAACTTTTTTACCTTTTGTCGTTGACGAGATAAAGTCACTCAAAATCTGAATAAATGTTAAGTTAGCACGCCCTGAGAGCGCACCTCTTGGTGCCAAACTCCTGATCGATTGGTGACGGCCCTGTGGTGGCTCCTCTCACCCCGCGCGGTGGCGCACTGCCTTGCGATGCCGCGGCACAGCGCCGAGGCGACGCCGAACAGGGCGGCCGCCAGTGCCAGCGTGCGGTAGTACGCTAGGGACCCTACGACGGCGAGCGACACCTGCAGGAGTTCTGAGTTGAGTTAGTGCACATAGACGTCATCTTAATTCGGGGAGTTGTCAAACTTGTGGGTCCTTTTGGATCTAATTTTTTTTTAAGAAAACCGCAGGTCGAGACGTAGAAAAATAAGGAAAGTGTGGCCCAAAGACACCAGGACCCACAATTCTGGCAACTTCTGATATTGCAATTTATTCACTTTATTCGATGTGAAGAGTGTGAAGTGCATGCACTGTCAAACCAAGTGTTTAGAGCTCTATTTGCTTTACGTGGTGAGGAGTGATGCCCCCGGTGTTATACTCCTACTATTACTCTCATTCCAGAAGCGTGGCATACAGGACATGAGCCCCGTCCCGTTTGAGCCCCGATGGTCTGAGCCCCGACCTGAGCCCCAACCTGAGCCCGGGTTGAGCCCCGACTTGAGCCCCGACCCAAGCCCCAATTTTCAGAGCCCGGATTGAGCCCCGATCTGAGCCCCGTTTGAGCCCCATTTGAGCCCCACTTGAGACCCGTGGCAACAAATCATGCAAAAATGCGTGATTTCAGGTCGCGGGGCTCAAATGGGGCTCAAACGGGGCTCAGGTCGGGGCTCAATCCGGGCTCTGAAAATTGGGGCTTGGGTCGGGGCTCAACCCGGGGCTCAACCCGGGGCTCAACCCGGGGCTCAACCCGGGGGTCAACCCGGGCTCAGGTTGGGGCTCAGACCATCGGGGCTCAAACGGGACGGGGCTCATGTCCTGTATGCCAGAACCGTGACATCACGCAGAGACAGATCTGCAAAATCGATGCCTGTCGTTCTAGTAAGAGAGACTCGGTTGTAGCGAGGCCCTGAGAAAAGACTCAGTTGTAGCGGCACGTTCGAGAAAGACTAAGATAGGAATCCAGCAGCAATTGACTCTTTCTCGCACGGACCGCTACACTTGAGTCTTTTCTCAGCTCCTCGCCCCAATTGAGTCTTTCTTTCTGTTATGTTGAATGCGTGTGCCACACTCAGCTTCTCAGAGCAGGGAGTCTCCCCACTTGGTTTCAAAGAGTGACGGTCCCGCACCTGAAGCACTACGAAGACCTCGTTCACAGCTTGGTACCACATGCCGCCGATGGGCACAAGTGCCGTGTTCAGGGGCGACAGCTTTTGAGCTCTTTGGATCGTCTGGACGGAGGCTAGGCTGTGCGCCACCCACGCCACCAGTGAGAGCGCACTGACCCAACGCTGCCGGCGTATCATGTTACGGAACATCAGCTACGAGAAAAATCTATGCAAATAATTGGACACAATACTCTGCAAACTGAACAGTGTACTCAGTACACTCTCTCTAGAGTGTACTCATGAGTACACTATCTTTAGCGTGTACTCATAAGTACACTGTCTTCAGCGTGTACTCACGAGTACACTCCCACGAACGTGTACTCAGCTGCATATATTGTACCGACCTAAGCACACTCTGGCTGCAGTGTGCTCAGCTAAGCACACTCTCGTTGCAGTGTACTCAGCTAAGCACACTCTCGTTGGAGTGTACTCAGCTGAGCACACTCTTGTAGGAGTGTGCTTGTGAGTACACGCTGAACAGAGTGTTCTGAGCACACTGAAGAGTTTGCAGAGTGTTGGTCTGGACGAAGGTGCACCAGAGTGACCTTATCAATGATTAGAAGAGACAATATGACAATTTTATTAATGCGTTTCATGTACCGTCAACGGGGGTAACTTGCGACACCGGGGGTAACTTGGGACAGTCTGCCCTGTACAGCTTTTTGGTGCTGCCATTCAGCGACGGGGGTTCCAAGCGTCAAACCCGCGGCAGGGTTTTCTTTCAGAGGCCTCAGGGCACGCGCGGAAAGGTAGAAAAGGTGCATAACATCACAATTAGTATTTGAGAAACGGGAAACTACATAGTAGGGTTTTTGACAAAATATGTCAAACATTGACAAGTTGACCCTAGTGCAAGGAGTGAAATGCAGATTTGGCCGATTAGTCTCTCTGGGTTGTTAGATCATACACAGACAATAACGTTCGCAAAAGGGCGTTGATTATAGTTTTCCCATCTTCGGTCCAGACTTCATTTTCTCAAAAATCGAAATTTTACGGGGTAACTTGGGACAGTCTTTTCCTCACGTTTCCAGCAGTCCTAGCCTCCTAGGACAGCGGTTCCCAACCTTGGGGTCGCGACCCCAAATGGGGTCGCGAAAAAATTTCGAAGGGTCGCGGGGAGGTGGTTGGGGTCGCCTGGGGTCGCGGCTGTTTCCCGGCTGGCAGAATTGTTCAAAACGGTCGAAAATGCCTTTGAAAACTCGTGTTTTAGGCCGACTTTAAGCAGCAACTGCGTCTGATCCGAAGCGGTATTTCGTCCTCCCTCAGCGGGCAATGGTCTTTGGACCTTCCTTTAGTATGCCTTTGTTACGGAGTGCGATTATCGGCCTTAGTTTGGGAGCAGTATTGTCTCAAAGTTGATGAAAACAGTATAAAATGCCTTTGAATGCCATTTTGATCCACTTTGAGACAATCCTGCTCCCAAACTAAGGCCGATAATCGCACTCCGTAACAAAGGCATGTTAAAGGAAGGTCCAAAGACCAAATGCCCGTTGAGGGAGGACGAGATACCACCTCGGATCAGACGCAAAGGCTGCTTCAAGTCGGCCCAAAACACGATTTTTCAAAGACATTTGTGGCCGTTTTGATCAACTTTGTGGCAATACTGCTCCCAAACTAAGGCAGATAATCACACTCCGTAACGAAGGCATGCTAAGGGAAGGTCCAAAGACCAAATGCCCGTTGAGGGAGGACGAAATACCGCCTCGGATCAGACGCAGTGGCTGCATAAAGTCGGCCCAAAACACGATTTTTCAAAGACATTTGTGGCCGTTTTGATCAACTTTGCGGCAATACTGCTCCCAAACTAAGGTGGATTATCGCACTTTGTATCAAAGGCATGCTAAAGGAGGGGTCGCGTGGGGTCGCGAAATTTTTCCTGGGGGTCGCGGAAATTTTTTGTATCAAATTTGGGGTCGCGAACCGAAAAAGGTTGGGAACCGCTGTCCTAGGAGTTGACTGACCCGGTCCCTGACACAACTTAAACTTCGGATTTTACGCTGATCATGGAAAGAGATGCCTTGCTCTTCAGTTTTGTCTTCTGGTAATCCATATTATGAAATTTTCAGAAAATGCCTGGAAAATACCAGTAGAAAAGAGAGTTCCACGTGGAGCCCTAGAAATAGTCCAATATCGGTCCTACAAGAGTTCCTAGGCCTGGATTCTTGGTCTACATGTTGTGACTTTAATTTATTACGTCCATTAACATCAATAGATGCATGGGAACGTAGATAATTACCTACTGTCTCAAGTTACCCCCGGTCATGGGGTAACTTGGGACACTCTTTCGAGACCGCTTGGAAACGATGTAATCGAGGCAAATGAACCAGACAAGCATGAAATCATGGGGAAAGGGTCAAACTTTAACATAGTAAGGATCCAATGGTCTGGGTTGAGAATCTTGCCTCTGGCGTTCAAAAAACGTGAAAAAGTGTCCCAAGTTACCCCCGTTGACGGTACACACGTTACGATGCTCCCATTCAAAAGGTCTTACCTTGGTGCTCCCCCTCAAAAAAAATTTTCGAACATTAACAAAGGACCTACGAAACTTGGCCTTTAGGCAAGATGAGTTTGTTTGTTGATAAGCTTACTCGAGCGCGAGAGTATTTTTGGCCCGCCCTTCTATTCAAAAAATAGGGGGAGGGCCTATGCATTTGCCTTTGTGTCTGTGTGTTGTTGTTGTTGTTGTTGGTGTTGTTGTGTTGGCGTCTGTGTACAAGGAAGGAGTTGAGCTAGAGTAACCAGATTTGGGGGTACTTCAGGAGTACCGTCCAAACAAATAATCCGGTGGTGCAAATCCCGTCCGGGTCGCAAAAGGGGCTGCTGCAGGTGCATCAGGGTTTACATGAGCGGGAGGGGGATTTCCGCCATTATTGGTGCTAGCAGGGCACATAGGGGTATTTTTGGAATCGGGGCGACGAGACAAGATGAATGGACCTGGTCCCGACCCCATCGGCCGCTTTTACAAGTTGGCCAGATCAGGATCTTCAAAAAAGGGAGTCGACCGACTAAAAAAAATTATTGCAGATTTCGATTGGTCTCAGCAAGACCTTTTCAACGAGGGGTGGGAAAAGGGGGGTCCAGGAGCCCGACTTCGTCTATTAGTCACATCAGGATCTTCAAAAAAAGGGGTCGACCGACAAAAAAAATTTATTGCAGATTTCGATTGGTCTCAGCAAGACCTTTTCAACGAGGGGTCGGACAGGGGGTCCAGGAGCCCGACTTCGTCTATTAGTCACATCAGGATCTTAAAAAATGGGGTCGACCGACTGAAAATTTTTACTGAAGTTTTCGATAGGTTTTGGCAAGACCTCTTCAACGAGGGGTGGGAAAGGGGGGTCCAGGAGCCCGCCTTCATGAGTTATGGGAAAAAGTGCGACGGACTCGTTTTGCGCTCCTGCTGTGCCTTTATTGCAAGGAGTTGCAGTAGCATGGCAATATGGGTATTTTCGGAATGAGGGCGAAGAGACAAATGAAATGGGCATATTCTAAGGACAGTTGGAGTAAAAAGTGTAAGGACTATTGCATATTGTGAATAGAAGGGCGGGCCTAAGTCACGATGGTACATCGATAACTTTGCTTTACCCGCTCACGGTGTGTGTGATGCGAGCGGGCCGAAGGCCCGGGCCTTCGACTGGCCAAGTTGGGTCTGATGCGAGGGCCGAAGGCCCGAGAAAAGGCCGCCGGCAGGCCAAGCTGGGCCGGCCCCCTGTCGAACCGAGTTGCCGGCGCAGCGAAGCGGAGCTGGCAACTCGGTTCGACGGAAGGGCGGGCCCCAGCTTGTCAATATTCCCGAGAATCTTTGTGAGTTCTGAGGACTTGACATGAATTGACGAAGGTGCCTGCAGTGACATTTTTGTCAGAAGATGCTTCGTAACGTCATTTTTAAAGCGTTAACAAGATGAAAAAAATCAGGCAAATCTTCAGATACATTTCCATGTAGCTCACCCCTGGCCAAAAAATTAAATATTTTGTTTTTCGAGTATTCTTTGTTGATTTACAGAATCCTTTCTTAACATTTCTGCCAGAAGACTAAAGCTTCTCTCTCACACCCATAGGGTACCAGGGACATTCCATGTGAAGTCAACCAGGCCTTAGCCACCATGGGCTCCGATCCGGTTCTCGTTTTCAGGGTTTGTTACCCCTATGGTCCCATGAAATAATCGGTACTTGGTTTGGGGTCCGGCCCCCCAGGGGCTGGGCTATGGCCAATTTACTTTTTTGCTGAATATCGGAACAACGCAACTTTGGAGGGCAATATCTCAGCAACCATTGGTCGTAGGTCAAATCCGAGACCAGATTTGGAAAGAGGGTGAAAAACTGAATCTTTTTTGCCTTTGAAGTTTTAATGTCCAAAAACTTTTTATAAGTTTAAAACTTTAGTGAAGTTTTAAAATTAGCGCCATTTCCTAGATCCTCAACCGATTTTGACCAATCTGGGCTCAAAAGATAGCTTAAACCCTTCCCTAAACGAAAATGTTAACCAAAAAATGTGTTCGGCTTCGTTCCCGAGAACGAGCCATTTTTGTGAACCCCTGCAACCACGTATTTCACCAAATTGTAGTGACGGCCGCACTCGATACCACACTGGGCGCTCTCTTAGGTGTTTTCGGCTCAAAGCAAGTTTCCGGGTTGCTTTTCTAAGGTCAGGGGACCCAAGCGCCTGTCAGGTAGGCCAACTACAAGTAGACCTGCAACGCACTAGTGATGACAGGGTGGCCGACCTTGCCCCTGAGGAGTGGGACAGGCAGCGCGCTCTAGGCGATCGGACCAGTACTACACCCCGCCACCTCGCCGTGATATCTACACGTGGGGGTGGGTGTTGTTGTTGTTAGTTATTGTTGCACGGCAGGGTAAGGGATGTTTCAGGCGTTTCAGTCAGCAATTTGGTACAAAAACACGTTTGAGTTTTCTGACGTCAGTCCCAGCTGATTTGACAGCACGCTTCAACGGCATTTTAGAATTAATCTGAAGGCATACCATAGTCAATGACATTGAAGATAGAGGTTAGTAGTGTTAAAGAAGATACTTTTAATTAGCTGGCCAAGGAAAGTATCTTCTTGGTATGCCTTCAGATTAATGCCAAAATGCCGTTAAAGCGTGCTGTCAAGTCTGCGGAAAAGCATAAAGAAAAAGTATCTCCTTTAACTATAGCTTAATAAAAGAATCTTCTTTAACACTACTACCCTCTATCTTCAATGTTATTGACTATGGTATGCCTTCAGATTAACTCTAAAATGCCGTTGAAGCGTGCTGTCAAATCTGCTGGGACTGACGTCAGAAAACTCAAACTTGTTTTTGTACCCAAATGCTGACTGAAACGCCTGAAACAACCCTTACCCTGCCGTGCAACAATAACTAACAACAACACCCACCCCCACGTGTAGATATCACGGCGAGGTGGCGGGGTGTAGTACTGGTCCGATCGCCTAGAGCGCGCTGCCTGTCCCACTCTTCCGGGGCAAGGTCGGCCACCCTGTCATCACTAGTGCGTTGCAGGTCTGCTTGTTGTTGGCCTACCTGACAGGCGCTTGGGTCCCCTGACCTTAGAAAAGCAACCCGGAAACTTGCTTTGAGCCGAAAACACCTAAGAGAGCGCCCAGGTGGTATCGAGTTCGGCCGTCACTACAATTAGGTGAAATACGTGGTTGCAGGGGTTCACGAAAATGACTCGTTCTCGGGAACGAAGCCGAACACATTTTTTGGTTAACATTTTCGTTTAGGGAAGGGTTTAAGCTATCTTTTAAGCCCAGATTGGTCAAAATCGGTTGAGGATCTAGGAAATGGCGCTAATTTGAAAACTTCACTAAAGTTTTAAACTTATAAAAAGTTTTTGGACATTAAAACTTCAAAGACAAAAAAGATTCAGTTTTTCATCCTCTTTCTAAATCTGGTCTCGGATTTGACCTACGACCAATGGTTGCTGAGATATTGCCCTCCAAAGTTGCGTTGTTCCGATATTCAGCAAAAAAGTAAATTGGCCATAGCCCAGCCCCTGGGGGGCCGGACCCCAAACCAAGTACCGATTATTTCATGGGACCATAGGGGTAACAAACCCTGAAAACGAGAACCGGATCGGAGCCCATGGTGGCTAAGGCCTGGTTGACTTCACATGGAATGTCCCACCAGGGTGCGAGAAACAGGCCGACAAAAGCACTGATCGTAATCAATCCTCAGAGACACACCTTGCAGCGCGAGGATGAGAATTCTACCTGGGTGGCGCGGTCGGCCCTCAGCTCCAGGCAGTGTGCCACTGCCATGAAACAGGCCAGCGCGTTGTCGCACTGGGAGGCACACAACGCGAACACGTGGACGCCGTAGATGGCCAGGGGCGAGGCGGCCACCTGAACGAAGACGATGTTGCGCGCGTCGGGGTCTGCCGCCAGGGCCGTCTCCACTGAGGCGCGGACCATCGACACCCAGCCTACCACCAACCACAACTGCAGAGTAAGAGAAAGGCAGACATTGAGAGAGAGAGAGAGAGATTTGAAATTTGAAATTTGTTTACTGGGTCCACTTTAAAAGGACTAAAGAGTCCCACTACAAAAGTAGACCTGCTGAGAGAGAGATAGAGAGAGGGGGGGGAGTACTGAAATCTGAAGGGTGGGGCATGTCACTAATTTTCGGTGGTCTAAAAAGTGTCATCAGTGAGATTGGCCCTTGTTTTCCTGGCAAAGTTTCCCCATTTTTCGGGGAAACATTTGTGTACGTCCTTTTTCGTCGGTGATACATCCGTAAACGACCTTTTTCGCCTTTTTCAATCATATATTTGCGTTTGACTGTTTTCAGTGGCACAAAAATCAGGCAAATCGGAGAGGGTCGCTGGAAGAAGTAGTCCGTCTTCGTTGACAGGGAGGAGGAGGGGAGATGAAGCGAGCGCCCCTGAGGCCGTCCGAGGCGTGCACGAGTAGAGACGAGCGGAGCTGGGCCGAGCCGGGCCGAGCGCCGAGCCGACCCGAGAGAAAATTATAGGCTGCAGATTGGCTGCAGGCTGGCTCCCTCCAGGTGGCTGACAACGCGTGGATGGAACTCGGATGGCTGCAGACATTGGCTGTATTCGGACATACGTCAGCCAAAATACAGCCATCCGCAGCCGGTGCAGCGTCTCAGGCTGCACCTGCCAGCCACTGAAGTGTCCCTTTAGAGCCCAGTCAGCGCTGCCCCCGCTGCTCTAGGCTGCACCCCGCAGCCTGCAGGATGCGCCAGACAGCCTTCCTTCGCGAGCCACGCTGCCCCCAGCAGCCACGAGGCTGCGAGGCACTGCTCTAAGCTGCACCCCGCAGCCTTCAGGATGCCCCGGGCAGCTTTCCTTTCCCGGGCCACGCTGCCTCCGGAAGCCTGGAGGCTGTGAGGCGCTGCTGTAGGCTGCACCCCGCAGCCTTCAGGATGCTCCAGGCAGCCTTCTTTCCCCCGGGGCCCACGCTGCACCCGGCAGCTATGAAGCTGCGGATCACAGCCACATCTCGGCCGCATCCTGCAGCTTCGTGGATGCCATCGGCAGCACCCATATCGCTACTGGGCTTCACTCCTTAGTACATAAAGGTCCCCATGACGACCTTTGAGGGTGCCTGTTCGCCCTTTGAAGTTCTATGGAGCCCTTAGTAGATTTTCTAGGGTCCCAACACCGTTCCAGATCCAAATCTGGTAAGAAATTTCATCTAGGACTTACCTTTCCCCGAGATATCAAAGATAAAAAAAAAGTGTCCCGATTTTTACAAAACTTGCAGGGCTTATGTGTGTTAACGTATTCAACTCAAATATCAGCATACCACGCACCCATTCTATTTTTTCTATTTTTTAAAACCCCTTTAATCAAGGAGTGCGCCTGAATACCGCCAGCATCCACCATGCTGCATCCGTAGCCTACAGCCTTTGCAGCCTACATGGCTTTTTAGTCTTGCCGTACCCCGGCTGCATCCGGCAGCCAACACCTGCGACGCGCACCCTACAGCCATTGCAGCCTGCGGGGTGGAAAAGTGCAGCCGGGGCCCAGGCTGTCGCTGGCAGCCAGCACGCTGCGACGCGCAGCGTGCAGCCTACAGCCTTGCAGCCCGCCTGGCTGCAAAGTCCAGCCGCGGCCTGGCTGCCGCCAGCAGCCAACACGCTGCGACGCTCAGCCTACAGCCATGGCAGCCTACATAGCTGTAAAGCCCAGCCAAGGCCGGCTGGCACCAGCAGCCAACACGCTGCGACGCGCAGCCTACAGCCATGGCAGCCTACGGGGCTGTAAAGTGCAGCCGGGGCCCGGCTGGCGCCAGAAGCCAACACGCTGCGACGCGCAGCCCACAGCCTTGCAGCCTACATGGCTGAAACGTCTACGCGGCAGGGCTGGCGCCAGCACCCAAACACGCTGCGACGCGCAGCCTACAGCCATTCAGCCACATGGCTGTAACGTCTAGCCGCGGCAGGGCTGGCGCTAGCAGCCAACACGCTGCGACGCACACCCGCAGCCACTGCAGCTAAGTTGGCTGTGCGTGGCAGCGTTTGTAGGCGCTTAGGGCACCCAAAAAGGCTTCTGTGCGCGCTTCTGAAGCGTTTCACACCCAAAAGCGCTCCGTGAAACAGCCAGCCCAGCCACTGCACGTGCAGGGCTGCAAGTCCAGGACGTCGCTATGGCTGCACATGGCTGCAACGCAGCCACGGCACCCATGCATACAGCCAAAAAACGGTCCATACAGCCATGCGTCAGCCGTGCGTCAGCCTTTCTGCAGCCCTTTTATTTTTACTCGGGGGGCGGCGACCCGAGCGCGACCCGAGCGCGTCGGGCCGAGCCGACCGCCACCCGACTGCCGGCACCACAGCCGAACTGCCGTTTGGTGTAGAAAAAAAATCAAATTAAGAAAATTTTTTTCGTGTCGCGTTAGAAATATGGGCCTATACTGGGGAAAAAAGTACGAGGGAAAACGCCTGTGCAGACGGTTTGACCGCAAGAGTCTAGTTTGGGTTTCCATAGCCCTCCATTCCCCCCGGGGGTGCGTCTGCGGCCGACCCGCCCAGGTCCCGCCAGCCCGCCAGCTAGACTGCACTAGGCTGTTGCATACCGGGGTCAAACAGGTGAGACGAGGTGCTTGCAATGTTTTATAGGGTTTTCGTGCGTTTTTCTCTCGTTTACTTGGTTTTGGTTTCATCAAGTGACTTTCTCGAGCGAATCTTGTCAAATCTACTGCAGGGAAACCCTAGGCGTGTTTTATTGCAACGGTCGACTCTCGAGTCCTCCATCCCCTTTTTTCCCTTTGTCTGACTTTGTAGTACACAATCTTTAACGAGGGTAGGGGAACTTATTTGCAAAGTGGCTCTCGTGACGAAACAATGACTTGCGTCCCCGACCTGCATCAAAACATTTCTGCTCCGAGTCTTTTTTCCCATTTTTTGAAAAATTTTGTTTGCTTGTGGGGAAACAAAGT
>NW_023144633.1:8870320-8916047 GCF_012932325.1 Thrips palmi
CTTTCTCGTGTACTTCCCTGAAATTCCTTTGACCTAACGACGGTAACTAGCGCGAGCGAGCTCTGCTTTCAGTTCCGTCCACTCACTCCGTGTCTTAACAGCACGTTTTTACAAACTGCTTTCGTTAATCCACCTCTTTCAAGTTATCTGAACAGCTCTTGTGCTTACGTCTGAAACAGCGCACTCCTGAGTGGTTACGTTTCAAACAGCTCCAGGCTTACGTTCGTCTAACCCTCTCAAACTGTCAACTGATCAGCACAGATACTAGGCTTACGATCAGTCAACCCAATTGCTCAGAGAAGTGTAGGACTGCACAGACTGGTAGTGGCTTACGCTCCTCAAGGAAGCAGCACGACTATCCAGCCAGGCAATACCTCCTTACACCTCCTATAGACTACTCAATCACACAAATCGCTCGTCACACTCTCGTCCTCCTTCAAAAACGTAGGGAAAACCCACGCAATATCGCCAGTTTAACCGCTGTCACCACTTGTAGTGTAGGGCACTAATAGTGATGAGGAACGGATAAGTGACGAGAGAGAGTAGGGATTCACTGGTTTATTAGGGAGGTGCGCACAGACCGAGACCAGGCTACAGACTGTTGACCGGCGCTGAGGCGCGATCCAATTTATAGTCTGGGCAACAGTGACACCTTGCTTGGTGGGTGAGTTCAGAAAGAGGAGTATTGTAGGGCCTTGGCCAAGAGTGAGGGAAGCAAGCCAGAGAGGGGAAGAAGACAAGAAATAAAAAATACTGACTGACACTTGTTTAACTCCTTTTAAAACCGTCAAATCTCTACACTGGTACGTAATGCTACTTTTTTCATTTTGGAACTCTCTAACTCTCTCCTCCGTAAACCTGCCTCTGCCTTTCCAGAGAATTCAACAAACTTCTTCACAAAAATATCCAATAAGTGGATGGAATCACTCTCAGACATATATCTAGCGGTGACAGAATACCAGTACTCACAGATGTAACTATAATCAGGATGATACAATTCATTAATAATCCATTCATGTTTCAATTCTGTACCAACAAAGCATTTCCTCACAATGTACTCAATTGTCAGAAAGAAATTATAGCAATTTTCATTTGTAGCTACCAAGCCTCCTCGATCCAATCTGTCAAGCCAACCTTTAAGATTCAAAAATTCCTCAGAATACTCTTCCAATTCATCAAACAGCAATTGCTCAGAAATACATTTCCTTCGTGCTTTCAATACATCAGATTCTTCAGCTTTTTTTTATCTTTTCTTTTAGTTAAAAAATATCGGACAACAGATCCGCATGCATAGTAAAGAGTTTGCTCTTCATCAAAGTCTAGATACACATGAATATCCCTAGGAGTGTCTCCACTCTCTGATGACAATGTCTGTGCCATTCTCAAATACTCTACTTCTACACTCTCATACATTTTTATACAAAACCTATAAACAATAGGATTCAAAATTGTATCAGGACCATCAACAATCTGTTTAAGGGACTGAAGCAACTGGAACCGCTCATTCTTATTCCCCAACCATGTAGCCATCTCTTTTAAATTCCGTTCATGCTGCAGTTGTGGCAGAACATTAGTTTTCTTCAGCACTATTTCTAAAACAAAATCAGACACAAAAGACACAAATGCTAACCAAGACCCTTGAGCGGTTGAGTCCAATAACGATTTTAAATATTCTTTGGTTTCTTCTTTCACAACAGCATCTGCATCCAACATTTTCTTCAGAATAGCTTCAGAAGCATCAAGACACTTCTCTTTCCAATTGTCAGACGAAATATTTTGCAGATAATCTGAAACATTTAGAGATTTAGAAATTACTATTACAGAAAACAAAACAGGACAGACTTAGAAGACGGTCAAAATAAAATAAGAAGCCCCAATCCGACTGACTCACTCACTCACTCATAGAAATGTTTGGGGTGAAGGACTGGTCGTAGAGACTTGCGGTTTTTTCCATTCAATTCCAAATTTTATGGGAAAATTGGGAAAAATCCCAAAAGTTGAAAATTCCTCACCGTTTCTGAGAAAACTTACTTTATCTTCAAAAAAGGGGAACAAATTTCTCACCGTTTCCGAGCAAACCTACTCAATCTTCAAAAATGGGGACCGACCGACTAAAAATTTTTATTCGCCCCATCGGTAGGTCTGGTCGAGACATTTCCGAAACTGTGCCGCAATCGGGTCTCCGTCACTGGCAACATCCTCAAAAAACAATTACATAGGCCTAAATTCAACAAAATCCACTCAATCTTCAAAAAAGGGAACCGACCGACTAAAAATTTTTATTCGCCCCATCGGTAGGTCTGGTCGAGATATTTCCGAATCTGTGCCGCAATCCGGTCTCCGTCACTGGCAACATCCTCAAAAAACGATTAGATAGGGCTAAATTCAACAAAATCCACTCAATCTTCAAAAAAGGGGACCGACCGACTAAAAATTTTTATTCGCCCCATCGGTAGGTCTGGTCGAGACATTTCCGAATCTGTGCCGCAATCCGGTCTCCGTCACTGGCAACATCCTCAAAAAACGATTAAATAGGCCTAAATTCAACAAAATCCACTCAATCTTCAAAAAAGGGGACCGACCGACTAAAAATTTTTATTCGCCCCATCGGTAGGTCTGGTCGAGATATTTCCGAATCTGTGCCGCAATCCGGTCTCCGTCACTGGCAACATCCTCAAAAAACGATTAAATAGGCCTAAATTCAACAAAATCCACTCAATCTTCAAAAAAGGGGACCGACCGACTAAAAATTTTTATTCGCCCCATCGGTAGGTCTGGTCGAGACATTTCCGAAACTGTGCCGCAATCGGGTCCCCGTCACCGGCAACATCCTCAAAAACGATTAAATAGGCCTAAATTCAACAAAATCCACTCAATCTTCAAAAAAGGGAACCGTCCGACTAAAAATTTTTATTCGCCCCATCGGTAGGTCTAGTCGAGACATTTCCGAAACTGTGCCGCAATCGGGTCGCCGTCACCGGCAACATCCTCGAAACGATTACATAATACATAGGCCTAAATTCAACAAAATCAAGAACCTATATAGCCCCAATCCGACTGACTGACTGACTGACTGACTCACTCACTCACTCATAGAAATGTTTGGGGTCAAGAAGTGGTCGTAGAGACTTGCGGTTTTTTCCATTCGATTCCAAATTTTGTGGAAAAATTGGGAAAAATCCCAAAAGTTGAAAATTCCTCACCGTTTCCGAGCAAACCTACTTAATCTTCAGAAAAGGGGACCAAATTCCTCACCGTTTCCGAGCAAACCTACTCAATCTTCAAAAAAGGGGACCGACCGACTGAAAATTTTTATTCGCCCTTTCGGTAGGTCTGGTCAAGACATTTCCGAAACTGTGCCGCAATCGGGTCGCCGTCACCGGCAACATACTCAAGATCAATCATCAATTATCATCAATCAAGAATCTATATAGCCCCAAAATCCGACTGACTGACTCCCTCACTCATCAAGAAACTAAATAGCCCCAATCCGACTGACTCACTCTTTCATAGAAATGTTTGGGGTCAAGGAGTAGTCGTAGAGACTTGCGGCTTTTTCCATTCGATTCCAAATTAAATGGGAAAATTGGAAAATATTCCAAAAGTTGAAAATTCCTTACCGTTTCCGAGCAAACCTACTCAATCTTCTAACAAGCTGGGGCCCGCCCTTCCGTCGAACCGAGTTGCCAGCTCCGCTTCGCTGCGCCGGCAACTCGGTTCGACAGGGGGCCGGCCCAGCTTGGCCTGCCGGCGGCCTTTTCTCGGGCCTTCGGCCCTCGCATCAGACCCAACTTGGCCAGTCGAAGGCCCGGGCCTTCGGCCCGCTCGCATCACACACACCGTGAGCGGGTAAAGCAAAGTTATCGATGTACCATCGTGACTTAGGCCCGCCCTTCTATTCACAATATGCAATAGTCCTTACACTTTTTACTCCAACTGTCCTTAGAATATGCCCATTTCATTTGTCTCTTCGCCCTCATTCCGAAAATACCCATATTTGCCATGCTACTGCAACTCCTTGCAATAAAGGCACAGCAGGAGCGCAAAACGAGTCCGTCGCACTTTTTCCCATAACTCATGAAGGCGGGCTCCTGGACCCCCTTCCGACCCCTCGTTGAAGAGGTCTTGCCAAGACCTATCGAAAACTTCAGTAAAAATTTTCAGTCGGTCGACCCCCATTTTTGAAGATCCTGATGTGACTAATAGACGAAGTCGGGCTCCTGGACCCCCTGTCCGACCCCTCGTTGAAAAGGTCTTGCTGAGACCAATCGAAATCTGCAATAAATTTTTTTAGTCGGTCGACCCCTTTTTTTGAAGATCCTGATGTGACTAATAGACGAAGTCGGGCTCCTGGACCCCCTTTCCGACCCCTCGTTGAAAAGGTCTTGCTGAGACCAATCGAAATCTGCAATAATTTTTTTTAGTCGGTCGACTCCCTTTTTTGAAGATCCTGATCTGGCCAACTTGTAAAAGCGGCCGATGGGGTCGGGACCAGGTCCATTCATCTTGTCTCGTCGCCCCGATTCCAAAAATACCCCTATGTGCCCTGCTAGCACCAATAATGGCGGAAATCCCCCTCCCGCTCATGTAAACCATGATGCACCTGCAGCAGCCCTTGTGCGACCCGGACGGGATTTGCACCACCGGATTATTTGTTTGGACGGTACTCCTGAAGTACCCTCCAAATCTGGTTACTCTAGCTCAACTCCTTCCTTGTACACAGACGCCAACAACAACAACAACAACAACAACAACAACAACACACAGACACAAAGGCAAATGCATAGGCCCTCCCCCTATTTTTTGAATAGAAGGGCGGGCCAAAAAGGGGACCGAATGACTCAAAATTTTTATTCGCCCCATCGGTAGGTCTGGTCGAGAATTTCCGAAACGGCAGCAGTGGGGTCCCCGCCACCGGCATTTGGGTAAATCATCATCATCAAGAATCTATAGCCCAATCCGACTGACTGCGACTCACTCACTGACTCACTCATAGAAATGTTTGGTGTCAAGGAGTGGTCGTAGAGACTTGCGGTGTTTTCTATTCACCTCTATCCTTGTTAAAGCAGTCTTCAATATTTTCCGGACCTTGTATGCACCCATTGACTGCCACAGTAGGCAATGCAAAACAAGCTATCTATTTTGGCAGTAAAAGTAGCTTAATTATATGGTCAAAAGCTGCTATATAGATCTTTCAAAGAAGCAGTACATTTACTTCCTTAGAAAATTTGCCTTTGAGCACCACGGACTTACTGAAAGTACTTCGGAACGCGCCCTGCACATGCGGGGGTCTGGGGGCGGAGCCCCCAGCGAGCAGCGCGAGTAAAATAAGATAAATTTACCTTTCTGAATATGCAGCACTTTGTGTTTGAGATAATTTTTCTTGGTCTTGAAAATCTTATTCTTGCACCTGACGCATGCCAAAACTGAATCCGGAGGGCTTATCCGATTCACCACATCAGCGATGCTGCCTCCAGAATCAGGGAAGCCAGGGTCATCTTCACAGCCTGAGCTTCTAACAGAGCTCCCAGATTGCGCCAACGATGAGCTCCCAGAACTTAACATGTCTAACAAGCTAGGGCCCGCCCTTCCGTCGAACCGAGTTGCCAGCTCCGCTTCGCTGCGCCGGCAACTCGGTTCGACAGGGGGCCGGCCCAGCTTGGCCTGCCGGCGGCCTTTTCTCGGGCCTTCGGCCCTCGCATCAGACCCAACTTGGCCAGTCGAAGGCCCGGGCCTTCGGCCCGCTCGCATCACACACACCGTGAGCGGGTAAAGCAAAGTTATCGATGTACCATCGTGACTTAGGCCCTCCCTTCTATTCACAATATGCAATGGTCCTTACACTTTTTACTCCAACTGTCCTTAGAATATGCCCGTTTCATTTGTCTCTTCGCCCTCATTCCGAAAATACCCATATTTGCCATGCTACTGCAACTCCTTGCAATAGAGGCACAGCAGGAGCGCAAAACGAGTCCGTCGCACTTTTTCCCATAACTCATGAAGGCGGGCTCCTGGACCCCCCTTCCGACCCCTCGGTGAAGAGGTCTTGCCAAGACCTATCCAAAACTTAAGTAAAAATTTTCAGTCGGTCGACCCCCTTTTTTCAAGATCCTGATGTGACTAATAGACGAAGTCGGGCTCCTGGACCCCCTTTCCGACCCCTCGTTGAAAAGGTCTTGCTGAGACCAGTCGAAATCTGCAATAAATTTTTTTAGTCGGTCGACCCCCTTTTTTGAAGATCCTGATCTGGCCAACTTGTAAAAGCGGCCGATGGGGTCGGGACCAGGTCCATTCATCCTGTCTCGTCGCCCCGATTCCAAAAATACCCCTATGTGCCCTGCTAGCACCAATAATGGCGGAAATCCCCCTCCCGCTCATGTAAACCATGATGCACCTGCAGCAGCCCTTGTGCGACCCGGACGGGATTTGCACCACCGGATTATTTGTTTGGACGGTACTCCTGAAGTACCCACCAAATCTGGTTACTCTAGCTCAACTCCTTCCTTGTACACAGACGCCAACAACAACAACAACAACAACAACAACAACAACAACAACCAGACACAAAGGCAAATGCATAGGCCCTCCCCCTATTTTTTGAATAGAAGGGCGGGCCAAAAATCAAAACAAAAAACAGACTAAGACACGGGCGTTAAATGACATTTAACAAAGTGTTAACAGTGGCATTTAGCAGAATAGGTTGCGTTTGGTTCAAGATTGATTGAAAGTTGATTGAGTGCTTGTTGGTCATTTCTCAAACGCAGCAGCAAATTATCAGGGGGAAAGGAAACTAGTCTTAGGTTATAAATTTCTGCTGCTGGATCCCAAACAACAACAATGACACCCCCGCCCCCACTTTGCTTCCCACAAGCAACACAATAACTTTTCACAAAATGGGAAACAAGACTCGGAGCAGAAAATGATTTGATGCAGGTCGGGGACGCAAGTCATTGTTTCGTCACGAGAGCCACTTTGCAAATAAGTGTCGCCTACCCTCGTTAAAGATTGTGTACTACAAAGTCAGACAAACGGAACAAAGGGATGGAGGACTCGAGAGTCGACCGTTGCAATAAAACACGCACTATGGTTTCACCTGCAGTAGATTTGACAACACTGTAAAAATTTTTTGTAGTCAAATTCCTATACATGTATATGAAACAATTCACATATACATGTATGGGAATATTACCACACACTTGTATGACAATTTTCCTATACACTGGTATGGCATAATGACCATACGTGTATAGGCGTTGTCCTACCTGATGTACAGGATTTTTCCTATACATCGGTATAGCAAAATTTCAATGCATGTATAGAATTTCTCCGATTGAGGGAAAAAATGCAAATTATGCAGGCCGCAAGACTGAATCGTGGCAGATGTTGTACGCGAAGGTCAAAGTCCTCGCCGGTTACTCGTAATGCCTGTCGTCCGGTGAACCGGTTCACCAATGTGGCGAAGTCCGGCGCCTCCAACTCTCCTCTTCAAGAGAGCGAGGACTAGTCTTGGTCAAAAATTGTGGGTAAAGTCGGAACGATGTCCGACTTCCTTCCATATCGAGAGAGCGCCTGCCTCGTCACCCAACGAAATTCCCAACCGCAGCACCCACCGAGAAGTAAGTCCGTGAAAACGACACTAGCGCCATCTAGCGGATAATCCGGATTATGGGCAAAGAAGCAGCTTCGCGACTTTTGTCACAAGTGAATTAATACTCGCACTGATTACCAATATTTGTACAGGTCACAAGGATTTCAATCGTAGTTTTAACTGTTTCTAACAAAGCTCCCCTGATCAGTTGGCCCTATTGCTATACACGTATTGCAAAATTCCTATACATGAATAGGACTTATGGCAGTTGCTATACATGTATAGAAATTTTCCTATACATTTTCGGTCCGTATAACAAAAAACCTATACAAATCGGAAAATTCCTATGCATGTATCGGAATATCGGTATTTCCTATACATGTATAGGAATTTTGCTAGACCACTGTATGGTAAAACTCCGATCACTTTTTACAGTGAAGAGTTCGCTCGAGAAAGTCACTTGATGAAACCAAAACCAAGTAAACGAGAGCAAAACGCACGCTAAAACCTATAAAAGCATTGCAAGCACCTCGTCTCACCTGTTGTGACGCCGGTATGCAACAGCCTAGTGCAGTCTAGCTGGCGGGGCTGGCGGGACCTGGGCGGGTCTGGCCGCAGACGCACCCCCGAGTGGAATGGAGGGCTATGGAAACCCAAACTAGACGTCTTGCGGTCAAACCGTCTGCACAGGCGTGTTCCTCGTACTTTTTTACCCAGTATAGGCCTATATTTCTAACGCGACACGTCAAAATAATTCTTAATTTGATTTATTTTCTACGCCAAACGGCAGTTCGGCTGTGGTGCCGGCAGTCGGGTGGCGGTCGGCTCGGCCCGACGCGCTCGGGTCGCGCTCGGGTCGCCGCTCGGCTCGGCGCCCAGCTCCGCTCGTCTCTACTCGTGCACGCCTCGGACGGCCTCAGGGGCGCTCGCTTCATCTCCCCTCCTCCTCCCTGTCGTTGATCTTGATTATTAGGGGACAGTCCAAAACCCCAGAAGCTTGATTGTTTAAGGGGAGGTTCTACTGAAAATATTGCATTTTTCAAATTGAGACCCAGTGTAAAAATTTGTTGCAGATGTATAGTAATACATAGTTAATGGTCAAACATAAAAATTTAGAGCCCAATACCTCCCTCCAAATCCAGTCGAAGAGGTTTTTTCAGCCTATTGTAGCAATATCTTAAAAAATTCTCCTACGCAAAGCATTTCAAAGTAAACTGATGTTCTGGACATTTTTCACTTCTTTGGCTCATATGCAATAAAGCGTGGCATCACCAAGACATGGGACCCAACAAATTTATTTTGTCGTTGCTTTTCAGAAAAAAAGTCACTAAAATATCAGAAATTTTAACATTTTCTTGAAATTTTATTGACATGCTGTCTTAAAAACACAGCTTATGGTTTTGTAATGGTCCCAGTATCTTACTAATGCCACGGTTTATCAATTATGAACCAAAGAAGTGAAAAATGCCCAGAACATCAGTTTACGTTGAAATACTTTGCGTAGGAGAATTTTTCAAGTTACGACTGGAAATAGCAGAAAATTCCTCTTCGACTGGGTTGGGGGCTAGGTATTGCTCTCCAAACTTCAAATTTAACTATTTACTATGAAATACTTTAAATTTACAATGAATATTGATAATGGGACTCAATTTGAAGAAAGTAAGATTTTCAGTAGAACCTCCCCTTAACTTCTCTCGCCTGGATGTGAAGTGAGCGCAAAGTCGAAAGTGGCCATCAGTGGCGCCAACACGTGGGTGCAGGGTCTGCGGCCGCAGACCCTGATTTGGGGTGGGTGGGTGGTTGCGGTGGTGGGTGAGGGAAGGGGAAAAGAGAAAGGGAAAGAGGAGAAAAAAGGAAAGAAGGGGAAGAAAAGAAAAGAAGGAGAGGAAAAAGAAGAGAAGAGGAAAAAGGGGGTTGTAAGGGGCTGAATATCAGTCGCTCCCCCTAAATGAAATTTCAGTGGGCGCCACTGGTGGCCATGACCATGGCCATCACTGGGCACCTAACCCAATCGATCTTTTTCGGTGAGACAGTTCTGTCTCATCCCTCAGAGAATGAGATGTATCACTGGTTTTCAGAGAGAGGTCAGTGGCTCGCAGCACGGAGTGAGAACAAACCATAACCGAATTTTATTTTCCATTTTTTTATGTCTTCAGAACGCGTGATCCGATCAGGTCGTGGTTCAGGCGTAAGGAAGAGCAGTCCTTTCCTGGCATTTGTTGAACGATGCCTGATTCATGAATATGGCCTCCGTTCCTCCTGTTCTCATTTTTATCACAATGGAAATAGCTTTATTGAGATTTGATACATTTAGTTAAAAGCTGTGACTAAATCAGGAAAAAAGTTGAAATTCATGGACGAGTTATTCAACCGAAAATCGGACAAAGTCTGATCTCACTCTAACCAAAACAAGACCCCGATAGGATAGTTCATTTCTGAGACATTTGAGGAAAATGAGCAAATGAATGTTATTTTTTGGTTTGCAAACCTGAGTGCGTACGGGTGGAAAAGCTCGGATCTAAGAGGTAACCTCACCAGGTCCACAACCCAATAAATAAAGTTCCACCAGATATAAATCTTACAAGATGAACAGTTATTAATTTTGTTTTTATGAACGCATGTTCACACGAAATATAAATCCCACGAGATAAAGAATAATTAATATTCTGAAATTAACCATCTCACCAGATGCAAAGCGTCGCTTTGTAATACAAGGAAAACTAAGATTTTGTCTTACCTCACCCACGAACAATTGCTTCGTATAACGATGCCAAATCCTTCGCAAGACAATGCATTTTTTATCGTTATGCGATGCAATTCGTCCGTTCCTTCAGTCCCTTCACAGCTACAAAGCAAATGCTTCGTGGACCTTTTTCCCAGCGTATTTTCACGTATCTAGATAGTGAACACTGAAAACGTCATAAATTCTGTGATAAAGTAGTTGACACTGACCTTCAACCTGCGAATGCGCCACAGGGCCTTCAAAGCGGCGCGGGGCTGCTTCTCGACGACAATTTCTTGACGCCAGCCCAGCAGAAACTCCTCCAGAGGCCCCATGCGGCCGGTGGTAGCAGGGGTTATTATTTACTTCATGATTCCGACAGAACTGCTTTTGTGGGTTTGGCTGTTTTCCACCCTGACGAAAAAATGTTGGAACGATGAATAAATTGAACGAGAAATTGTCGTCGGTGAGTGAAGAACAGGAAAGAACACACAACTGGAAATATCTTCAGAAACATGACCGCAAAGACGTGTTCGAGTGCATTGGTTCAAGGGATTTCCCAGGCGCAGCTCTTTCAAAAGACATGCACTCTGCAAACTGAAGGGTGTAAATAGTACACTCTTATTGGAGCATGCTTCAAAGTACACTCTTATTTACAGCATACTTGCTAGGCACACGCTAAAATAGAGTGCACACTGTATGTACGCGCTAAATAAGAGTGTAGCTGGCAAGTACACTTAAACTGGCCCATGCTTTTAGATAGGACTAATCGAGTGTATTTTAGCGTGTACTTGCAAGGTACACACTTATTTAGCGTGTACTTGCCAGGCACACTCTATTTTATCGTCTGCCTAGAGAGTATGCTGTTAATAAGAGTGTACTTGGAAGCATGCTCTAATAAGAGTGTACTATGTACACACTTCAGTTAGCAGAGTACTGGGCCCCTTTCCAAAAAGAAGAATGCATTGCGTCCTACCCCGGTCAAAACTTGAGTAAAACACATGGGCACGCAAACACCAGAGTTTATGTGAAAAGAAAAATAAGCATGTGGCACACTCCATACTTCGAGTGGGGAGACTGCGTACTCCATGGAGTGCACGTCCGCACACGCACTCCAAGAGTGGAGTACTCCATGCTGTGCTTCACAGTGTAGGCACGTCACGAGGTGCCAGAACGGAAATGAAGCATACGATTCCTGCCTCCTTCCTGTGTGTGCACCGGCGATCGAAAGTTTCGCGGCGGTGCTGTAGGGGTTGTAGACCAGCAGGTAGAAGGACACGGTGACGTGCTGCCCCGGTGTTGGGCCACCTCCACTACTGCACCGAGTCCCTCGTCGTGGGGACTGAGGTCGACAAGCAATCCATTCCAATCAGCCGAAAAAGGCAAATACAAAATGCACTGAGTGGTTGTTCCAATTGGACGATCGCTCCCCCAAGAATCGTGGAGGTTTCCGACGTAATTATGTGTAATTGTTCTTAGTTCATTCATGGGGCCCAGGAAAGTCTCGTATTGACAAGGAAGGACGCTAGACAAGGTCAAAAGATCCTGTGTTTTTGTCATTATTTAACGACAGGGAACTTTTCCGGCACGTGTAAATTGATAACGAAATCTTGTTAACTTCCTGAAGAAAATGAATCGAGCGACTGCGGATCGACGAGCCAGTGATCTCTCCGTGCGTAGAGGGTCATTTTGGATGTACCAAATGTTCTTTTTTAAAGTTCAACTTTAGGGGCTAAATATGGTGTAGATGGCATACATAGTACCCCACAGTACCCCTCTGAGCGTGGCAGCGCTACAAGTTGACTTTTAATTTCACCCCCTATGAAATACGGCGGAATTTACAGAAATAATGACGGAATTTACAGATTACGGAATTTACAAAGCGAAGTGTTTAGTCTCCTGACCCGCTGGGTTACAAGATAGGTAAAAACTGTTGACGGTGTCATTTTGAGCACCCAAAATAGCGTTTTTTCAGCGAAGGTTGTGGGAACTTTCTCCCTCAGATGGAGGAGCTACGGCCCGAAACGGAATTTACATCTACACTGCAAACTGAATGGAAAGACATTACGCCAAAATGTGGCGAGACAAAAAGTCTCGCCACATTTTGGCGATACTTTCATGTCTCGCCACAATATGGTCAGATTCAAATGTCTCGCCAATTTATGGCGAGACTTTTTTGTCTCGCCAAAATATGGCCCAAAATTATTTAAATAGGGTAGGCAATGCATGGATTCATAGCAAAATACATAAACTACTGCATTATTCACAAAATTCACGAGAAATCATTTCTGATCACCACTGATAGTTGTTTGACCCACTGGGGACTCTCAAGAGTAGCGCTGTTTGTTTCGCTCATAAACCAAGAGGTGCGTCTTCACATAACAGGGCCGCTCACATTCAGTTTCATTGAAATCAGATTGTACTCACAATAATCACAGTAGCACTGTGGCTATGAAGAAATTTGCAGGCAGGTTGAGAGTTGATTCATCCAATAAAGATTGTCTACAAACATGTAGCTTTGAGTACTGTACAACTTAGCCCAGAGAACAGATGGTGCAGACTGTTGATGAACTTAACATTTTGACAGTTCTCCTTTTTCACACGCAGTTTGACAATAGCTCGAACGATTAAAAGACATCTTCGCAAACAGATAACCCAGTTGGCAACAGTCGTCATCGCTCCAAACTAGAAAAAACTAAATTATATCGTTGCAAGTCAAACAATCGCTCAGAGGCTGGCAGCCATTTTAGAGGCTATGTTTTTGTTTTTGGACAGAAGAGGTTATGGGCAGTTATGGGCGTGACGATTTAGATTCAGATTCGGGTTGGGAAATTATACGCATGACCAAACCAGTATTCGCAGTCACATCCTCACATCTCGTAAACAAAAGTAACCTGAGGAAATGGCCGCTGGTTATCATGTTTTCCTCTCGACTTTGCATCAATAAAATTAAGTTTTTTCTAGTTTGGAGCGATGACGACTGTTGCCAACTGGGTTATCTGTTCGCGAAGATGTCTTTTTATCGTTCGAGCTATTGTCAAACTGCGTGTGGAAAAGGATAATTGTCAAAATGTTTAGTTCATCAACAGTCTACACCATCTGTGCTCTGGACCAAGTTGTACAGTACTCACAGCTACATGTTTGTACACAATCTTTATTGGATGAATCAACTCTCAACCTGCCTGCAAATTTCTTCATAGCCACAGTGCTACTGTGATTATTGTGAGTACAATCTGATTTCAATGAAACTGAATGTGAGCGGCCCTGTTATGTGAAGACGCACCTCTTGGTTTATGAGCGAAACAAACAGCGTTACTCTTGAGAGTCCCCAGTGGGTCAAACAACTATGAGTGGTGATCAGAAATGTTTTCTTATGAATTTTGTGAATAATGCAGTAGTTTATCTATTTTGCCATGAATCCATGCATTGCCTACCCTATTCAATAATTTTGGGTCATATTTTGGCGAGACAAAAAAGTCTCGCCATAAATTGGCGAGACATTTGAATCTGACCATATTGTGGCGAGACATGAAAGTATCGCCAAAATGTGGCGAGACTTTTTGTCTCGCCTCTCCAGAGGCGTAAAGTCTGACCTTTGGATTTGTAGTGTATTTTTACACCCTTACCGTTTTGAACAATTCTGACGGCCTGGAAGCGTCGTTTGACCGCCCCAGGTTCCGCGGGCACGAGCTTCTGGAAGCGTTTTTTATGTTCTTTCGATCCCAAGTGGTCGCGAGGTTCTAAAACGAAAAGGAACCCCAGTAGACCGTTAGTTGTGAAAGCAGCATAGGTCACATGGTCACACGGTGGACATTTTCCCATAGGCTGTTTCGGGTTCAACAAGTGATGTTAGAAGGGTCACCTTCCGTAATTTTGCGAAGAATAAGTCAGGGAAGAGAGTGAAATAGCCAGTTTTCTTGTGATGAGGCTGAGTCATATACTACAGCATGGCAATGTTGTCTTATAGGTGTTGGTGACCATGACGGAACTTACAAAACGACACTTTAGCAGCTTACGAAACCTAGAAAAACAAAAGTTAGATCAACTTATCCACATGAGGACATGGTCTTCGTTTAGTAAAACAAATTGGAATTGCCCAAGCCACCAAATCAACCTCAGTTCAGGCGCAAGGCCCCGTTGACCTGAAATGACCCCCTACGCACGGAATCACCCCCCAATGAGTTTGGATAGTGCGATGTGATAGGCCATGCGTGACAGGACAGATGATGAGTACACTGTGCAAGTGAATTTTTGGGATTGATCAATGAGAATGAAAGACTCACGATCACGACCAAAATTTTGGGAGGAGACCTTTGTAAGTAAACAAAGATGAGAATGTAGCTCTGCGGGTGCAGCAGAACGGCGACGCAGACGCTCATTCTCACGAAATTCTCATACTTTGTTCTTCTTGATTTCTTCTCTACTTCCGTTCCAGCTTTTCAATCTAGGTTTGAGAGGAAATTGGCTGTCATTTTCGTTCTCAGCACATCGAATACTACCAGAATAAATGTACAACTCGACACGAAAAGTTTAGTCCGAAATTGTTTAATGTCTGGTAGAAATATGGTTTGTGAACAAATTTGATGTCATTTTCGTGATCAGCACATCGAAAAGTAACGGTATCAGTGAAATGCTCGACACCTAAATTTAGGTTCAAAATTGTTCAATTTCGGGTCGAAACATAGGTTTGAGAACAAATTCTATGTCATTTTCGCGATCACATCGAAAACTACCATGATCAACGTAGAACTCGATACAGTTTCAGTTTATCAAGAACCAGTGAAAATCGTCTAATTTTGGCCTTCTTTTTTTATTTCATCTTATTTTTCTGTTGTTCATCTCGAGTCGAACGCCGCAAACGCCACCTCAAAATTCCAATTACTTTGGCTTGTGCACGTATTTGAAGTTCTTAAAAAGGTAACTATTTTTTCATATTTTACACCAATTATTAACGTTCAGGTGTTTCACTTGAAGTTCAATGACAAAACCCTTGAACCACCCAAACGCAGTTTGAAAAAGGAATATTTTGGTGCAAACCGAACTCAAATATGCCATAAACTGCGTCTGAAATCGAAAAAATTGCGTGTAAATCGTAGTTTCACTTCGAACGTCATTTTCTCAAAACACCAATTTTGGACCTGGTGCCCAGGCTCACGCCCTCAAAAATTAAGATAATTGAACGCGGTTTGCGGCAGAATGTTCCTTTTACGTTCCTCTATCGTGTAAACCTCGGATATTACCACTGCCCAAACGGATCGCGAGCAGCAGTAATTAGGCAGTGAAAAATTTGGTTTACTTTTCATTCTATTTATTTTTCCTTGTCCAAAATGCTACTTTAGATGAGTTCCTTGGCATGCCCGCACGGCAAAAGTACCGCCTGGGATTCCCAGGCGCATCATGGGAAAAAGGACCTATTTTCCAGGCACCGCCTGGGAATCCCAGGCGGTACTTATGCCGTGCGTGGTTCACACGATAGCCATGCGAGTAGCGAAAGATCTGTCACGACCCCGTTAGGTTAGTGTTGGTTGGCCCAGATAGGTTGGCTTTGCTGGGACCAGCCTGACCTCCTGCCCTGAGTCAGACCCGTCGTGGCCTGGCCCTGGCTGTTGTTGCTGGGATTGTTGCGGCTTCGGTTGTTGTTGCTGATGCCTTGCGCCCCCATCTGTGTGAGTGCAGCTACGTCAACGTCAGCTCCGGCTCGTCTCTCTTGCTCCATTCCTCTTTGGTGCTCTGCTTGGGTTTCCTCTTCGTTCTTGTCTATCAGTCGGGTAAGTGGCAGTAGGGGCTCTTCAGCGCCAGCGTTTCCCCCACGTACGCTTGGTACTCCGGGCAGCTTTTAAAGGTAGGATGGTGTTCACCCGCACCTAAGACTCTTCTTCTTGAACGTCATTTGACGGGGTAAGCTCAGGTCCGGAAGACGAAAAACGAAACCGTAAGTTACTAGATACAAAAGAGCATTCTAATCGTCGCCGATCGAAGAACTAAAAGAAGAACAAAACCGGAAGCCGGGAAGAAACGGAGTAGGTATCAAGCCCGGTTCCAAGTGAGAAATGTCGACAAGTGCTTTAGAAGGAGGTACGGCGCAAAAAGCTCAGTTATACTAGTCTACTCATAGAAGTCTGGAAGGTTATGTAGCTGGCGCCAGTTCCATGTTCTTCTTCTTGTACTTCGATCGACGACGACGACTACACTACTCAATTATTTGGAGAAATACACTGTGCGGATGGACTCCAGCACGTCCACATTTCTAATCGAAACTTATATTTCTGCCTGCCAGTTCTGTTATTCTTCCGGGCCACTGCTTTTAAGTTGCTGACAGATTGTAGGCACTCTCATCCCAGAAACGTGTCATCACGTTGAAACGAATGTGACAAAATGTCACGTTCCTTTGAGCGTTGCGTCACATCCGTTTCAGCGTGAATGAGCTGTTTTCAGGCTGATTCACGTCCAAACGAATGTGACTCAAAGTAACGTGAAATTTTGTCATTGTCATTCCAACGTGATGTCACGTTCCTGGGATTGTGAGAGCACAACACTAGCCAGTTGCGGCATTGCGGAGGTATACACTCGTATAGGAGGATTGACACCCTGGGATTCCGTTGCCATTGGACGTGGCTTCGAGCAGCGCCTACCAGGGAGGAACAATCTCCCGAGTTAAACGGCTTCGAGGTCCGAATCCCTTAGCGGGTCATTCCAGGAAGAAAACCGAAGGCAAGGCTAGAGGGTTTGTTGAAGCATCATGCACGAGTATGATTCTGAGAGAGGGATAATCTAGGCTGGTGCGGGTGCGTAGGGTCCAGGGCGTTTGGCGAGGCAATAGACACTTCACCAGATCGCCGAGTGAAGAACGAGAGGGAGAAATGGTACCGGAACCTGTTCCTGTAAACGTTTTATTTATAGGTTTTGACGGTTTACAATCATGAAACTCGTCTTAATATAATTTTAAATAATTTTTGGAACCCAAATGAACCCATAATATGATCACAGGAGCGACTTCTATGAACTGTTTCCGGCTTTTGTTATTCTTCTTGTTCTTCACTCTGCGCTCCGATGGAAGTGTCTTAAGGGTGCTTCAGAGAAGAGCTGGAACGGAAGTTGAGAAGAAATCAGGAAGAACAGAGTATGCGAAATTGGTTAGAATGAGCGTCTGCGTCGCCGTTCTGCGGCTTCCGCAGAGTCATATTCCCATTCAAGTCCGGCGTTTGCTCCTCTTGATTTCTTCTCCACTTACGGTCCAGCTCTTCTCTGAAGTACCCTATTTCGCTAGGTATGACTGACGGAAGATGCTGTGTCGTTTCCACCATTTCCGGTATTGCATCAGTCATGATGTGTCGCTGCGAACGTTCCAGTGCTAGCCAGTCAATCTCTCTGTGTTCCTTGCGTTGAGGCGTAGCTTCTGGTCCTCAGTTTGAGATCAGAGGAGAATTCAGGGAGACGTACATAGCAAATCGTTTGTCTGACGGACTTCTGTCCCAGACTCAAAGAAACCCCGAAACTGTTCTGTGTGAAGCATATTACGGTATGCCTTTTACTGATGAACACTTACTTGTACCTCCCTTAGCCCACTACCGTAGGTTCCGAGTCTAATGCAATTGCTTGTGGTCGTAGTGCATCCTTCGTAAGTCTTTGAATAGGGTTTATTAACGAATCGCTGGACCGGAAGTCAAAGAACCATATTAAGAGTCAAATCTACTTCTGCGCGTGCGTTGACATCTGTGCATAAGCAGAAGCGGTTTTTGTTCTTACTTCTGATCTTTGACTTCCGGTCTAGCGATTCGTTCAAATACACTCTTCATATTCAGGTGGCCTTATTTGTGTAAACAGGCGGTTGTCAGAAGTGCATCTTGTTTAATGTATTTCTACGGTAATTTAGGTCCTAGTCTTCATGGCACATGTTGACTTCCGGTCCTTTATCCACGAAACGATGAGTCTCTGGCCCCTTTTCGAAGTCTGTTGAGTGGTGACACGTTTTCGGCTCAACCATAGTCAGTTTTTATATATTGAAGCATGCAGATCGGCCCTCATGATTCCATATCGATTTTGATTGGGCTGACGTGGCTTGCCCAAGCCTCACAGAATTTCCTCTTGCAAGGAAACTTCACAAGCAATGCCCCTTTACTCGGCATTTCAAGATGCTTTTCGCACATTGGCAGTAACATCCAAATGGCTCGCCGCCTATGGTGCAATCACTTCAGCCCGTGCACCATTGGTATCCATAATTTGGCAAGCTGTTTCCCAAGCCACAGATTGCAGCTTGACCCAGATCTACTCCCCAGCTTGCCATACTCGGCATTTTCAAGATTTTCTTGCTAAATTTTGGCATTCAAGACGGCTGGCCAAATTTGTGGCAAGCAACTTCAACCAGTGGTAGGTTGTGTGGACTCTCGTAACTTTCTAGAATGCGAGAGTTTTGAACTTGAAAAGGTTCTTTTCCCCAGCCTGAAGTCCTATGGCGAGCGGGAGGACAAGGGGCTCAGGTAAGCTGTTTTTTTGGTTCCGGCTTGACCGACTTCGGGTTGAGCATCTGCGAGGACTCCTCCATTACGTTCAGAGAGGGGAAGGGCGGGATTTATTGACAGGGTATGTTCGTACAACCTGCCATCTGTTCGGGATGGGAATTAAGTGAGCTGCTTTGAATGCGCGGTCCCGAGTATTTCTGGTTGCATGTCATGAAACATCCCAACCGCGCACATTTTGGGGGTACAACCGCAGTAGTTCGTGTTCTTCTTGACAAGGGTTCCGGCTCTTGCTTCCGGCCCAGGCCTTCTCTGAAATATTCTATCGACCTTTAATGCGCCAGGTGCGCGTTAAAAGTAAGCGAATTGCAACGACCTGAACTGGGACTACATTTAGTCTGGACGTACCGGCTGTTCTGTTTTTCGCGTTGTGCGGCCATTCTCAGTACCTCTTAAGTCCGGCCGCTTCCGAAATATTTATCGACCTTTTAGTAAGGGGCGTTAAAAGTCGAAGCGAAGCGGAACGACCTGCGCTGGGACTACTATTGAGTCTGCTACGCCAGCGGCTGTTCCTGAATTTCTTAACCGCGTTGTGCGTTCATTCTCAGTACCTCACTCTAAATGTCTTACGAAGAAATTTCCCATGTTACGAAGGAAATGGCGCAAGCATAATACGAAGGTTTTTCTTTGTATCTTACAATGAAAAAGCTGAAAAGATTCGTATTATGAAGAAATATTGCTTCGTATTATGCTTGCGCCGAATTCACTGTAACATACGAATAACATAGGCCAAATTTCATTGTAAGACATTTAGGGTGCTCATTTTAAAGTTCTGTGGGCTTCCATAGGAAACCGTCAATAGAGTATTCTAGTCGAGGCCGATCGAAGAACAAGAAGAACAAAGCAGGAACTGGCCCCCGCAACATAACCTCTCAGACTTCTATGAGTGAACTAGTTTCTGAGTTTTCTGTCGCGTATCTCTTTTAAAGGCACTTTTCGTTTGTTTTAAACACTTTTTGACTCAGGAAATAAAAGTAATTGTCGACATTTCTCGCTTGGAACCTGGCTTGATACCTACTCCGTTTCATCCCGGCTTCCGGTTTTGTTCTTCGATCGGTGACGACTAGAATACTCTGCTCTATTGACGATTTCCTATGGAAGCCCACAGAACTTAAACATGAGTAGGGTCCGCTGAATTACCACCCTCTTAAAAGCCTACGAAGGATTTTCTTCATAACTACAAAGAAAATGAAGGCATTGTAGAATTCCTTCGTATTACGAAGGATTTTGCTTCGCAATACGAAGCATTTCTATGTAGATTTTACAATGCCTTCATTTTCTTCGTATTACGAAGCGACTCTTCGTAGACTTTTTACTGTGATAGCACATGCTAGGCATACATCTTAAAACATGCTACGTACACACACAGCTAATATTGCGTCGTGCTGCGTTTGCGTCGACGTTAGCAGTTACTGCTGTGTGCACACCTAAGAAACGCGTATAGTTTAGTTTGCAAAGGCTTTCAGAGTGCGTGTCCCACGCGTACCGGCTCCTGATTTTGAAGTTTTGTTTGATTCTCTTTCCTGTTTTGGTTGGCAGTGTGATTCGGGACTTCAGGAGACGGCACCTTGCAGCGAAGAAGAGCGACCTGGCAGCGATTGAGCCCTTCTGTTTGCAGCCCGATCTCCTTCCACGATGGCAACCTACGCAGTAGTGTATTTGGATTTCGAGACGACAGGTCTCTCGTTGTACCATGCTGAAGTAATTCAGGTAAGTGTAAGTCGTCTTGTCTTCGGCACGTTAATTGTCTGGAAGCTGTCAGATTACTCTACTGCTATCCCAGCGATTTCTCTGGAAGTGCATGTTTTCGTTCAGTCTCACGAAGAAATTTCCCATCATACGAAGGAAATGGCGCAAGCATAGTACACTGATCAAAATTTTGTCTTAACTTAGCGACACATTTATCGCTAACTTTTTTAGCGACAAGATTTGTTGTGGAACGAATAGCTTGTTAAACTGTAGTCGTATTGAAACTAAGGGATAATTTCACAACGACTGACTTGTAATAACGCACCATCAATAATACATCAACGACAAGTATTGGAAGTCCAAAAGAAATTTTGTAATGTTTGCGACAATATTCATAGAGTACTTTTGTCGCTAAATTTATTTTGCATGTTTTTTTTTAACAATAGTAATTTTCATATGACTCAAAATAACAAAATAGATGATTATTCATAAGATGCTTTAATTGAGCAGATAATTGCAAAAGATGTTGTTTCCACACAAATTGTATCGTAAAGAGTGATAACAAGAATTTTGTTCTTCAACGACAAAATGTCGCTTATTAGACTCAACGACATTTGTTTCGCTTTGGTTCATGATGAAATTCTATGTTTTGGAACGACTAAATTTTCACTCATCTGATTGTTTCTGTACAACCATTTTTTAACAGTGTACGAAGGTGGTTTTTGTTCGTATTACGAAGGTTTTCCTTTGTTTCTTACAATGAAACAGCTGTAAAGATTCCTATGACGAAGGAATATTGCTTCGCATTATGCTTGCGCCGAATTCACTGTAACATACGAATAACGTAGGTCAAATTTCATTGTAAGACACTCAGAGTGAGGTATTTTGTCAGACTACACTACAGACTTACGCCTTTCGTGAAGCGTACCGTCTGTAGTACGCCCTTGTTGAGGCGTAAGGGATCATCCGGTTTTGTCCTCCTATTTAAATGCGTGTGGGGGAAATTGCCTTAAGGGGGCACACCAGTGAAAATGCAGAGGTTTCGAAAAACGACCATTCTGAGAAAAGTAACCTATGTATTCAATTTATATTTTATTCTTGGCTTAAAATTATATCAAAGAAAAGGAACATCAGTATTTGGGGGCGAGGTGGCGATAGCAAGATGGAGCGCCAGTGCACTTCATTTTTCTGCGACCTTGCTTCACTCCTGCCACGATTCCGCCTCTCTGGATTGAGCCTCGAGCACGGGATTTGAAAATTTCTCAACAGGACACATGTGGCTATGGTCTGAACCACGGGCATGCAAATAGAATGATTTTGAGTTAAGTTTTTCAAAAGGCAAAAAAAAAATGAAAATTTTAACCAATTTTTTCGCGCTTTCATGGCTGCTGCTCGCGTCTTATTTATGGGATGGCCATTTCCGAGGTTCAGACCATAGACGCATGTTAAACGAACATTTTGCCGCAAACCGTTTTAAGTTATCTCAATTTTTGCGCCCGTGAGAGTGGCACAAAGGTACAAAAGAGGTGTTTTGAGAAAAAGCCCTTTAAGTAGAAACATAAATTTGACGTGTTTTTTTCGGATTATAAATGCGCCTTTTGTCGTAGTTCCGTTTGCGCCAAAATGTTCCTCTTATCAACTTTGTTTGGGTGGTTCAAGGGTTTTGTAATTGAACTTCAAGTGAATAACCTAAACGTTAAGAATTGGTCTAAAATATGCTTAAAAAAATTACCTTTTTAGCAACTATAAAAATGCGCACAAGCCAAAGTAATTGGAATTTTGAGGTGGGGTTTGCGGCGTACGACGCGGGCTGAATAGCGAAAAAATGAGAAAAAATAAAAACAAAGGCCAAAATTTGACGATTTTCACTGGTGTGCCCCCTCAAAGCTTAGTTGTACGCTTCAAGGAGGGCGTGAAGTCTTCAATCGTAGTTCCATGCTAGAATGAGTGGTAAAACCACGATTTAGTTTTACCACTGCTGTTTCACCTCCTTTTTAGTTTTGTTTAACGAACTATTTAAGTCTTACGAAGCGAAGTAGCTTTATTTAAGTAATTTGAGCATATATAACCTTACATAGTAAATAGGTCTTTGTTAACGAACTATTCTTCGTGGGGTTGTAGCATGCCCTGTGCGCTTTCGTGCTGCTCTTTCTTTCCTCCTTATTACAACATTTGTGTTTTGATTGTCCACTTCAGATCGGGGCAACAGGCTTGAACCGAAAGTTCAGCAAGTTCATCATGCCCCAGGGCCCCATCGAGTCGGGTGCCTCGGCGAAGAATGGTTTGACGACCTACGGCGGCCGCCTGTACAAAGGGAACTCACCGTGTTCACTGTTTCCATGGAGCAGGCATACTCCGAGTTTATCACATTCTTGAGGGGCTTCGTGCACCGCGTGGTACTCGTCGCCCACAACGGGTCCAAGTAAGTTTCACTTTCAGAGCTGTTTACACTGTGGCAAGAGGCAACTGAAAATTCTGTTGGCAGCTTGTGGTAATTCTTTGTTGCCCTTTTGTCAATATTCTTAGTAGGATTGTACTTCTCTTTTAGGACCTTGCAAAGTTCTCCGTAGGACTATACAGTCTTCCAGAAAATGCAAGGTCCTACGGAGAAGACTGTCAAACTTGGCCAAAAGATCAACAGAATTTTCCGTACCTTTTTGCCACAGTGATAGGTGTTACGCTCAGATAGGATCCCTTGACGGCACTTGCTCAAAGTGACTGAAACTTCCTTGTCATCAATTTCTATGCACTCCCAAGGTCCCAAGACTGAGCTTTTATCTGCGTAAGAGTTCAGTGACCGCTTAGTAATGGTTGGAACTGAATGTGAAGGATTGTCCGTAATTTGCAAACAGCCCAAATAGGTTTACAGAGGTTCTTTGGGAGGCTCTCCTTCTGGGTTTTGACCATATGATGTACCTTCAAGTGTTCAATTTTTAAAATTTCTACTTCAGACCTCATATTTTGATTAAGTTTTGCCAGTAGTCACCTTTTCGAATGGTCTTATTCTCGACCCTTAATGTGTTCACAATTGTTCAAAGCTCTATTTGCTATTTCTGAACCACCCCTAATGAATATATGTACGTTTATCAATTCTCTTGCTGTAATGTTAAAAGAAAGGTGAATTAATAATATCTAAAAATTATGAAGGCATCATGATGGTATTTTTTTTCTGGTTGCCTACTATATGATCAATTTAAACACAAAGTTGAGGCGAGTTAAGGAACTTTACGTAACAAATTTACTCCTTGGCCCAACATTTGCAAAGAACCAAAAGTTGTCAAGACCTGATTTTTGTTTACAAATTCTCTATTGATTTGTCTATTCCATGGGAATTGCGGATTGCCAAATTTTCAAAACTAAATGACTTCTTCTCTACAAAAATCAACAACCAAAATTTAACTTTATTTTGTAAAACATTGCCAGTCTGTTAACAGTAAATCACACCTCCCCAAACATTTTGGTTCCTTGCAGGGAGAATTTTTATTGAAGAACTTGACACTAGAACATTCGTAGCTTTGCACTCTCATTCCAGGAACGTGACATCACGTTGAAACGAACGTGACAAAGTGTCACGTTCGTTTGAGCATTGTGTCACGTTCGTTTGAATGTGAACGAGCTGATTTTCGGCCAATTCACACCAGAACGAATGTGACACAATGCTCAAACGAACGTGACAGTTGTCACGTTCGTTTCAACGTGATGTCACGTTCCTGGAGTGAGAGTGTGATACGAATAGGAATTGGGAGATAGGTTCTTAACCTTTCAGAAACCTTAAGCACGATCGAAGTTAGTGGGTAATACGATTCTGCTTAATGAGCTGCATGGTTAAGAGTCAACCTGATGGTTGTGTCTGCTTGACAGGCACGCTAGGCTTCAACCTTCACTTTAACTCTTGCAGGAAACAAAGACGTACACTCTTCAGTTCCTTGAGTGAGAGTGTGAGGTAGAAAGGTTCATAACGCACTTCAAAGCCAAGTGTAGATCAGCATTCTAAATTGTCTTACAATGAAATTGGTCGTATGTTATTCGAGTGTTACAGTAAATTCGGCGCAAGCATAATACGAAGGAATATTTCTTCGTAATACGAATCCTTTTAGCTTCTTTTTTATTGTAAGATTCAAAGAAACCTTCGTCATACGAAGAAAAACCACCCTCGTATTGCAGGTGTCGGACAGTGTGTGGTCGACACTTCAAAGCGTCGGACTCAACTGGTCGACATTTGCAAGCTTGGGACAAACTAGTCTACGCCTACAAGTGTCGACTTGTCTTACGCTTGAATTTGCAGTAGTAGGAAACTCAGTGTAGTTTGCCGTTGGACAAACAGTGTCCTTTACATGTAGGCGTCGGAGACACACAGTGTGGTCGACACTTCCTAGCGCAGGACAAGCTGACCTACGCCTACAACTGTCGACTTGTCCTGCACTTGGATTGGCAGTGGCGGTTACCTCACTTTCACGCCTGTGGTACATCAATTTTGCTGTTCTGTTGCAGTTTCGACTTCCCGCTGCTCGTGCGTGACATGGAACAACTGGGACTGCTGGCGCCGCTGCGGGCGGTGGTGGCTGGTACTGTGGACTCCATCCCAGTGTTCCGCTCCAAGCTGCCGCACTGGGGCCAATATGAGTTCGGACTGGCCAACTTGGCCAACAACTTGAACGTGTCCGGCCATGGCGCTCACGACGCGCTGAGGGATGCAGAAATCCTGGAGAGCTTGTGCGTAAAGCTACACGTCACAATCAATGACTTGTGGTGCCACCTGCATACCCTGTAATCAACTTCTGAACCTGCCCGAAAATCCGAAGTCAAGATCAGGATCGATTACGGAATGTGAAAGTAAGGATAAAAGATATCAGGTTTTGCTGAGTCATGTCGTCCCGATCTTACTTTACTTACCATACCATTTATAATGATCCTAATGTTAACATGGCACCGATCGTAGATGGTTTGTAACCATTATGTCACCATGACTCCCTCTCACGTTCTGATTTACTTCTTAAGATTTTCGTTGTTCAGTTTTTCTATTAAGGCATGTTCCTGCCATCTGTGGACCTTGGATGTCCTATGGCCATTCTTTCTTTTTTTCTTGAATGTTGCCCTCCTACTTTCGTTCTAATGTACTTCTTAAGATTTGTTTTGTTATCCTGTTGATGTTTGAAGATATGTTCCTGATATCTGTGGAATAGCAGTTTAGTTTGTTTGAAGGCTTTAAAGGCTTATATGTCATTCTGATTTGCAACCTGTCGTATTGATACACTTCCGTGGAAACCCACTCGGGTTCTGCTTTGTTAAGTTCCTCCTTCAATAATCTTTTCTATAATTTGTCTAAATGTTCTAACTGTTAAAGAATATCCAGGACTGTTAATTTTGTTCACGACGCTTCATGTTAACTCCTATATCTGTATAGGGTATCCAAATGTAGATTGGTAGAAAGACACGACACCGTGAATGAAGGGCTGGTTTGTCCCACGGCAGTTTCAAGCTCAATGCTCCACCTCTCTGGTTGCTCGCTGACATTTGTATAAGTTCTTTCCATTTCATCTTTTTTGCAATTTGTTTAGATTTGCATGTTTTTTTTTTACGTTTTCCTTTTGGCTGCGTGCCATCCTTCCCTATATTTTTGACAATATCAGGTTGCAAGAAATTGGAATAGTTTCTCCTGTTGCGTAGTGTTAAGTGACTCTTTGCATGAATAATAGTTGACGTTGCTGTACCTTCACTAAAAGCAGTGTTAGTGAACCTTGCAGCCAGATCATCGAACTTGTATCTTTCAATTTGTTTTTCTTTATCTTTGTATTTTAGTTATTTCATGTGCTGAGAATAATAAAAAAAGAAAAACTGACCTTAAGAGAATTTGTCAGTCGCCCTAATCAGGGGGTGGCAACAGCCTAGTGCGCGCGTGAAGCTATGCGCGCCGCTCGGGCCGGCAAGGAGCGGCCGGGCGGCTGGGCCGCGCGGCCGAACCAAATTAAACAGAACTTTGTCAAAACTGCATCGAACTGAGTGATCGAGGTCATTTTTAGATTCTACGCAAAATTTCCTATCCGTGAGTGACAATGGAATGGACTTTTGGATATGTGAAACAGTTCTAAAATCAATTTGAAAACCAAATTTACGGCACCAGACAGCCGACTTGAAGTTTCCCTTTCACTAAAAAAGCTATTTCCGTTCGTTTTAGGTCCATACATACAGCGAGCCGATTGTTGGCCACTATTTTCCGGGTTGCGTGGTACACTTGGAACGCCAATACGACTTCTGTAGCAGAAATGCCGATCCAAAAACTAATTTCCATTTTTGGTCCAAAATTGTATTTTGCAACTTTGGAGGTTAAAAGCACAGTTTGAAATAGGTTTCTCAGCATTGTCAACCTCACTAAGCAACCCAGAATTCAATTCTCTATCGCTCTGCTGCTTTGGATTTGCAAAAGGAGGTCAAACTTCTAATTGAAACGAAAAGGCCCGAAGCGCTGCAAAACCGGCAAAACAGTTCAAGTATTTTGTGGAGCTTAATGTGTGAAAACTATTTCTCAGATTGTAAATCCAACCACACCACCTTGTAGGCCAGTCAATTCTACAGCTCCATTGTAAGTTTCATCGCAATCGGAGACCAAGAGTGAAGGCGGCAGAATATATTTTAAAGTTAGCTGCAAAAATCTGCCGCAGCGATTTCTCATACTTGCGCCCGCTCGACCAACCAACCAAACTGATGGGATTTACAATTATTATAGCTGTCTTTGCTCTGGTCTCCGATTGCGATGAAACTTACAATGGAGCTGTAGAATTGACTGGCCTACAAGGTGGTGTGGTTGGATTACAATCTGAGAAATAGTTTTCACACATTAAGCTCCACATAATACTTGAACTGTTTTGGCGGTTTTGCAGCGCTTCGGGCCTTTTCGTTTCAATTAGAAGTTTGACCTCCTTTTGCAAATCCAACACAGCAGGGCGATAGAGAATTGAATTCTGGGTTGCTTAGTGAGGTTGACAATGCTGAGAAACCTATTTCAAACTGTGCTTTTAACCTCCAAAGTTGCAAAATACAATTTTGGACCAAAAATGGAAATTAGTTTTTGGATCGGCATTTCTGCTACAGAAGTCGTATTGGCGTTCCAAGTGTACCACGCAACCCGGAAAATAGTGGCCAACAATCGGCTCGCTGTATGTATGGACCTAAAACGAACGGAAATAGCTTTTTTAGTGAAAGGGAAACTTCAAGTCGGCTGTCTGGTGCCGTAAATTTGGTTTTCAAATTGATTTTAGAACTGTTTCACATATCCAAAAGTCCATTCCATTGTCACTCACGGATAGGAAATTTTGCGTAGAATCTAAAAATGACCTCGTTTACTCAGTTCGATGCAGTTTTGACAAAGTTCTGTTTAATTTGGTTCGGCCGCGCGGCCCAGCCGCCCGGCCGCTCCTTGCCGGCCCGAGCGGCGCGCATAGCTTCACGCGCGCACTAGGCCAGCGGTTCCCAACCTTTTTCAGCCCGCGACCCCAAAACGGCTTCCAAAATTTTTCGCGACCCCAGGAACGAAATTACGCGACCCCACGCGACCCCATCTTTTTTCGGGGGGAGGGGGGATTTTTTCGAAAATGAACTGTCACATTTTGAATTTTGACCCCACGCGACCCAAGGTAGCATGCCGCGACCCCACAAAATTTTTCCGCGACCCCAAATGGTGTCGCGACCCCGGGGTTGGGAACCACTGCACTAGGCTGTTGCCACCCCCTGCCCTAATTGTTCTGCCTGAAGTCAACTTCTTTTTAAAGTGCTTTCCGATAGGCCGTTTCTGCCCCCTGATGAAAAGCGTCTCCAGGTTTTGAGAATTTCTGTACGGACAGAATGATCCGTGAATACAAACACCAATATTAATCCATAATTACGGCTTCTAAGTCCAGCCGCATTATCAACTCAACTTGTCTGTAATCATAATCTGAACCTTTCAATCCGTACATTCATCCTCTGAACTTTCAGTATGAAGACTATAAACACTGCAAATCCTAAGGTCAGACTTCTTCAGACATGAAGCCTTGCCAAGTTTGGTCAGACCTGAAAGTCTCGCCGAAATTTGGTCAGACAAATAAAGCTTGCCACAAAATGGTCAGACAAAAAAGTCTCACCACAAAATGACCGAAAAACGGTCATACACAAAAAGTATGACCGAAAAAGGGTCATACTTAAATGTATGACCAAAAAAAGGTGAGACATTAGCGAGACTGGCTACTGTTTAGCTTGGGGATATATCAGCCTTTACCTGTGATACACTATAAAGTATGACCGTTTTTCGGTCATACATCGAAGTATGACCTTTTTCCGGTCGTACATTTCAGTATTACCGTTATAGCGGTCAGAAGTCTCACCTTTCTATTTTCAGTGATAAGGAGCATTAAGGACTCTAGTTTTGGAGCCATCCGAAGCGAGATTTCTCATACGGACTGTCATTTCTGCCTTGGCTTTCTGTTGTTCGTCTTCCGGGTTAGAGGCTCGTTTGGGGTACTGAAGTGCGCGGCTACCACGCACGGCGCGCAAAAAACGGCCTGTGACTTGCTGCGTGGTTGGCCTCAGGTGGTACCACTTGGCTCTCTGTTAGGAGTGGATATGCATGCGCTAGTTGCCTTAAGTTGCCCAGGATATTGCTCTTTAAACCGTTCTGTACTGCGTCAAATCGGGACCCTCTTGCACACCTGAGGAAGCTTATCTCAGCGCGCTTTGGAGTAGCCACCTGCCTTAACCATCTGAAAGGCTCTGACGTCTAACCGCAGCCGGCGTGCACACTGTGGGAACAAATCACAGTAAATCCTGTAGTGATTAGTACAGCTGTCACTGTAGTTCAGAGTACAGGATTTACTGTACTTTATACAGGATCTCCTGTACTATGTACGGGATTTACTGTTACCACAGGAGTGGAGTACGGAATATCCTGTACCAGGCACAGTAAATGCTGTAACCAGGTTACAGTAAATACTGTGTCCTGAACTACAGTAAATCCCGGCAAAAAAATTAACGGGATTTACTGTGGTTTTTTCGCACAGTGCAGTTTATCTCGATGACTAGTTGATAAAATTAAGTTCATTATTTAGAATCAAAACTCATGGTGGAATCGTATAGTAAAGAATATACTTCGCAATTATTTCGTGCAACAAGCCAAGTGGTTTGTACCTCACGTAAAAAAAAGGCCGTTAGGTTTAATGCGTCTAAAGCAGAAGCTGCACTGAGAATGAAAAGTCATGATCAATACCCAATTTTGGGCGAGGTATAATTTATCACCCAAATTTGGGCGAGGATTGTTTCCTCGCCCAAAATGGGTGAGGAAGGGTGTATCAGCTACCTATATGGCTCCGTAGTATTATGACCCAAATTTGGGTAAGGAAACCTTCCTCACCCAAATTGGGCGAGGAAACCTTCCTCACCCAAATTTGGGTAATAAAGAATCCCTCGCCCAAAATTTTAGTCATGATCATGACTCTTTCATTGTCAGTGCGGGCGTGGATTGCATCGCCCCAGGCGCCTGCTGGCGGCGGGGTAGTCCACTCTAGAGATACGCTCCAAACCAGCACCGATGACTTTGTCTCGTTGCCTCGATTCCAATACGGTAAGGCAAAGCGGTGATCCATGACCACTTTTTTTTTTGGCGACTCTCTCTACTTCACCCCGTGGTTCGACATGTTAAGTTTCCAGCATGCACTCTTAAAAGCATGCGAAGCATTTGCTTCATAACTACAAAGAAAATGAAGGCGTTGTAGAATTGATTCGTATTACGAAGGATTTTGCTTCATAATACGAAGCATGTCTTCGTAGACTTTACAATGCCTTCATTTTCTTCGTATTACGAAGCGATTCTTCGTAGAGTTTTCACTGTGTGAGGGGACCCTTTGGACCTCCAAGATCAGACCTATATAGACTTTTTTCTCTCTTCACACTAAATTCTTATGGACTTTTTAAATGCATAAAGACGCATTTTTTATGCATAGTTATGCATGCTCAGAATCGTCCATATGTTATGTATAAAATTATGCATCACTGTGTACATTTTATGCATCTTCCTGCATAAAATGTACACAGTGATGCATAATATTATGCATAACATATGGACGTTTCTGAGCATGCATAACTATGCATAAAAAAGTCCACAAGAATTTAGTGTGTTGCTTATAGCGTTCTTTGACCAAACGTAAAATGTACTATTTTCTCCTTAACTATGCACAATTTTGATCGTTATACAGATAAAATTGCCAATACATCATGTAGAAATTGAAAAGTACATTGAAAATGACAAAAATTCCGGTTTAATAGACTAAATACATAAAACAATGAGCAAAATAGTGCATAGCTAAAGAGAAAATAGTACACATTACGTTAGCACAAAAACCTCTATGGAAAAGATAAAAAGTCAATACGAGTCTGAGAGTACTGGGTACTCTACAAATCAAAGAGTGTACATGGTATGCTCTAACTGGAGCATGCCTGCAAGCACACTCTAGCTAGCGCATGCCTGCCAAGCACGCACTAACTAGTGCATACATGCCGTACACGCTAACCGAAGCATACATTTACTGCATAAGGGATAGGGAGTTTTCTGCATCAGGAAGCGTGTACATGGCATGTATGCACAAGTTAGTGCATGCTTGGCAGGCATGCGCTAGCTAGAGCGTGCTTGCAGGCATGCTCCAGTTAGAGCACACTATGTACACTCTTTGATTTGTGGAGTACATTGGAACTTGTCAGCAATGCTCAGCATTTAGAAAATAAAATGTAAAATGGTCACGGTACCCCATACGGGATTGCATGACCATACAATTTTTTTTTCCGAAGAAGTGTACTTTTAACCATTATTCTCGTTGAAATAGTTTCCTTGGCTGCCTTTACGATCAGTCTAGTCACCTCAGCCATAAAAAAAAGTCCAAAAACGATTAAAGCTTCATCCGTTCTAAGAGGCCTTAAAATGGGCGGTTCAGAACGGTTAACTCGCCACACTGTAAAAAATTCCGTACTTTTGTTCGGAATTGGTACAGAAAAATATAGTACGGAGGTACGGAGAAAAGTACGGAACGTTCCGTACTTGCTCCATATGAACCCATGTAAATGGGTACGGAGAAAAAGTACGGAACGTTCCGTAGTTGGCAAGTACGGACGGTCCAGGCAAATTATTGACCAGACATGTTCCGTACTTTTTTCTCATAGTGCAAGGCCTCCACATTTCACACCCACAGCTATAACATATGTTCATATTTTTGTTTGTCTTGCGAAGACGGATCCGATAATTCGCGTTTTTCATGTTAAAGGCGAGTCTCCCCTGTTAACAGCGCACCCTCAGTCTCGTATTGACTTTTTATCTCTCGCCAAAAATGTTTTTGGTGCAAACGTAATATATACTATTTTCTCTTAGCTATGTGCTATTGTGTTCATTGTATAATGTATTTAGTGCATTAAACCTGACTTTTTGTCATTTGAAATGTACTTTTCCATTTCTCCATGATCTATTGCCAATTTAATCTTTAAAACGATCAAAATTGTTTATAGTTAAAGAGAAAATAGTACATTTTTCGTTTGTTCAAAAAAACACTGTAAGCCAGAGAGAAAAAAGTCCGTGTCTGAGAGTGCGGCGCTGTGCCGGAAATTCCTCATCCTCTTCACTGTATTTCGGCTGCACTCAGCAGTGTAGGCTCTAATCTTTAAAGATAAGTCAGACAAGTACAAACGAAATCACTTTGGGCATTAAGTGTTTTGACTCTGTCCGAAGTACGATAAATACAGCTGCCTCATGCTACAGGAGCAGTATCGCTTCGACGGTCGACACCATCATGAGGTTTGTGCCATCCTGCTGTTGTGCTGTTGCTAGAAATCGTTCCTACCGTATCGTATTTAAAATATTGCCCTGGGTGAACGGGACTAATTCAAAACTTACGCTACCGCTGATCATTGCCCTAGACGAAGGCCAAGTCCCGGCCAGTGGGCCATCACCCGGCCAACACCCGGCCAAGTCCGGCCAACACCCCGGCCCAGGCCCGGTCATCACCCGGCCAACACCCGCCAAGTCCGGCCACACCCGCCTGGGCCCGGTCAACTCTGGCAAAACCCGCCTCGGCCAACACCTCGCCATCGCTTGGCCAGCACGCGGCCCATTCCGGCCATACTATTAACGGCCGAAAAAGGGTATTTTCGCTGTCTAAGCGCTTCCGAGGCTCCCCATAACACTCCCGGCGCCTTTTTCGGTACCGCGGTTTAGTGGGTAGGCGAGCGTGTGTCTGGTCCGAATGGCATACGATCATGTGTGGTCTAGTCCTTAATGGAAATGGTAAATAGTGGGTAGGCAGCCCCGCAGACACGCCTGTTGAGCAGCTGGCCTACGCTGTACCCTGGCAGGCGCTGGCTCGGCCCTGTCAAATGGCAACGCGGGTGACATAGCGATCAGGCACCCCTTTTTAGTGTGGCCCGGGATGGGCAGGCTATTTACTATGAACACCGCAAGAAAAAGTGTGGATAGTACAACCAAAGTACAACAAAAACTGTACAATAAAAGTACAACAGGATTGTAGAAAGTACAACGAGTATTGTACAAACCACAACGAGCCCTGGACGGCACAACGCCTCATCGTGCCGCTTCATTGTACTTTGTACAACAATCGTGTACTTGTACTTGAAAAGTACACTCAATCCTGATAAAAAATTTGCCAGAAATTAGTGTATTTTTGTTGTGGTTATTTCCTGCAGTGAACCTTGCACCACTAGCTTCAACACGCAGTTTGTTCTCTTCACTTTTTTATTTACAGGTCTTTCCTCATTTGTGCGTTTCAGGTGAGTACCGCAGCCCATCTGGATCAACCTACTGTTGAGGGAGCAGCAGTCATATCAGCCCTACAGGATATCCCAGCGGTTCTCAACCTTTATCGGCTCGCGACCCCAATTTGCAGCCAATATTTCCGCGACCCCCAGGAATAATTTCGCAACCCTACGGGACCCCTCCTTTAGCATGCCTTTGTTACGGGGTGCGATATCCACCTTCGTAAAGGAGCAGTATTGTCTCAAATTTGCTCAAAACGGTTACAAATGCCTTTGAAAAATCGTGTTTTGGGCCGACTTTAAGCAGAAACCGCGCCTGATCGGAGACGGGCCTTCGTTTTTTTCCAACAGGCAATTGGTCTTTGGACCTACCTTTAGCATGCCTTTGTTGCGGAGTGCGATTATCAGCCTTAGTTTGGGAGCAGTAGTGTCTCAAAGTTGATCAAAATCGTCCTAAGTGCCCTGGAAAAATCGTGTTTTGGGCCGACTTAAGCAGCCACTGCGTCTGATCCGAGGCGGGCCTTCGTACTTTTCCAACGGCAATTGGTCTTTGGTAGGGTCATGGCGGGAAAACTAGACAGGGGAAGAACTGGACGCCCCATATTTAACTTCAAATGCCGTATGCACAGACTTTAACAACTATCGTGCGGAACCCGCTGATGGCACGGAGCAACTTTTGATACTTTGTTTAGCTGTGCTGCATACTGTATTCGAAGTTAAATATGGGGTGCCCAGTTCTTCCCCTGTCCAGTTCTTTTCCGCCCTAACCCACTCACCTGAAAACGCACAATAGGGAAGAAACTGTAAATAAAAAAGTGAAGAGAACGAACTGCGTGTTGAAGCTTGCGGTGCAAGGTTCAATAGTAAATAGCCTGCCCATCCCCGGCGACACCACTGAAAAGGGTGTCCTGATCGCCATGTCACCCGCGTTGCCATTTGACAGGGCCGAGCCAGCGCCTGCCAGGGTACAGCGTAGGCCAGCTTGCTCAACAGGCGTGTCTGCGGGGCTGCCTACCCACTATTTACCATTTCCATTAAGGACTAGACCACACATGATCGTATGCCATTTCGGACCAGACACACGCTCGCCTACCCACTAATACCGCGGTACCGAAAAAGGCGCCGGGAGTGTTATGGGGAGCCTCGGACGCGCTTTAGACAGCGAAAATACCCTTTTTCGGCCGTTTAATTAGTATGGCCGGAATGGGCCGCGTGCTGGCCAAGCGATGGCGAGGTGTTGGCCGAGGCCGGTTTTTGGCCAGAGTTGACCGGGCCCAGGCCGGGTGTTGGCCGACTTGGCCGGGTGTTGCCGGGTGATGGCCGTGCCTTGGCCGGGTGTTGGCCGGACTTGGCCGGGTGTTGGCCGGGTGACGGCCGGGTGATGGCCCACTGGCCGGGACTTGGCCTTCGTCTAGGGTGTAGCAAAAAGCTACGGAAAATTCTGTAAACAGCTTGTGGTAATTCTCCGTAGCCCCCTTGTCAATATTCTCTGTGGGCTATTACAGTATTTTCCGTAGGACCTTACAGTGATCTCCGTAGGACTATACAGTCTTCCAGGTCCTACGGAGAATACTGTAAGAGCCTACGGAGAATATTGATAAGAGGGCTACGGAGAATCCTGGCAAAATAATTAACAGAATTTTCCGTACCTTTTTGCCACAGTGATAGTGCCTGTTTTCTGAACACATTCTTCGCAAGACTCCCAAATTATTGTAAGGCTTTCGGAGAGTATAAAGTTGCAATGCTAAGCATTTAGTGCGCATTACGAGAAGAAAGCCCTGAAGGGATTCCCAGTCAAGATTTGCTCTCGCGTCCAAGCCAGGACAGCCAGTATTTTTGCTTCGTAGCTGTGAAAGGTATCAACAATCAAAAAGGAACAGTACCATGATGTTCGATCTATGGTCATTCGCTTATAACTGGTCTCTAGCACTATCTTATGATGTTGCCATCGACAATCGTGATTCGTTTAATCGTATCCTCTCTTCAGAATGGTCTAGGTCATCGTCCGGATCATTTTGTGTCCATCATCGGAATTAAAGTGCAGGAAAGTACGCACCAACTGAACTGCCCGTTGTCTCGTTTATAAGAGAGCTACGGAGGATCTTGGCAAAAATGTTAACAGAATTTTCCGTACCTTTTGGCCACAGTGTATACGCAGCGTTTGTTTTCCCCCGTAATTTAAAAGTGGCGAAACGGTTCATGCCAAAATTTGGCGACAATTTTGATTCTCACTACAAGACTAAGCAATATTTCCACTCAAAATTTGTTCAAAATTCCGTTCATTCATCATCTGTTCTCAGCATTACGTGGTTGCTGGTTGTGGGTGCCGTGCTGGTCTCCCAGCAGGCGTTGGCTCTTCCTGCTGCGTCGTCTGGTTCCGCCGCCGATCGCTTAGCGGAGGAGATCGCCAACCTACAAAAGATTCTGAAGACAGGAGCGTTGGAGTATGGCATTCCAGTTGTGGACCCTCTGGACATCAACCAGATCCCGATCAACGCCAACGGCGGTGGCTTCAAGTAAGATCATGGAGTTATCTTAATGTCCGTCGATCGGTAAATTTCACCGCTACTCCAGATGCGCTCCGCTGGGAAAGCTAAAATTAGGCCTTCTGAGCAAATTTGCGCGAATACCAAACCTTGGCAAACCGGTGGCCTGGGACCTCTAGAAACAGAGGCGGACAGAGGTGTGTACTCGCATATAGTACAGTATATATATATATACACTTGTATATATATATATATATACACTGTATATACACTGTATATATATATATATAACATAACTTGTATATATCAAGAACTTCATGCAGTACCAAATCTTGAAATTTAAGCACCGTTACCGACCGTTACTTTACACTCAATTAAAATTGAGTCAATTTTATATATTTGTCTGGTGAGAGTGAGATGGAAATCAAGTGTAGCTCAGTAGTACTGTTTACAACTTTCAACGATATTCGGTGATGTTCGCAATTCATTCCAGAAAGGAAACTTCGTAAATAATAAGCCACTTTATCAGGGGTTGATTTAATCCAGGATGTGGAAGAAGAGAATAAATCGACTTTTCTCCAAATTGAGTTCTCTCATTGTTGTGCCTCAGGATGGTTTAATCGTCATAACACCTAACTGTTTGACCTTATTTCTAACAGATTAGGAGAAAATCCACATAAAAAATGGATCTGAACTTGACCCCTTTAACGGTCCTAATTTCATTGGAAAATGGAGGTAACTGAATCGAAGTCCACATGACCTCGTTGATAAAAAAGGCAAGAGGAGGTAACTTGCGTCTTAAAGAATTTAATGGAAAAAGAATCAACTCAACTCGCAATCACTAGTTGGAAAAAAGAGGTAACTTCACAGTAATGAAGACTACGTATAGCTCCGCTTGAATTGTCTTAAAATTCCACATCTTGGGAGAACTATGTAAACATGATTCCGTTGTCCATTCTAACGTAAAGATTCAGATCACAGATATCGTCTACAGAGTGATGTTACACTTACGAAAATGTTCAGTTATTTCTTTATCTTTTTTGACAAAAATACAACTGCATCATACATCTGATAGGATTAAGTCTCCCCTGCAAAAAGTTTTTTGTTTCTCCTGAAAAATGATGAAAATTGAGTTATCCCTTTCTTCCCCTTCGTGGATCATTTATAAATAGTTCAAAACTGCGACTATAAAAGTATACTTCTTACAGAAGAGGAGCTTTGGACTAAGCGATTGTGGTGTAATTGTGTTAAGTTTGAAGTGCATCCTGAAGATCCTCTGATCTTTTATCAGACAATTGCTTATCTCACCACAATGGGCATGTAACAATGTGAAACTAGGCGTAAAACATGGCGAATAAATGAATCATAATAATTACACTAAAATTCCAAGGGTGAGACATCTGACCGATTTTCGGTGATACAAAAAGTATGACCGAAAAACGGTCATACACAAATGCATGACCGAAAAAGGGTCAGACATCAGCGAGACAGCTTGGGGATATATCAGACTTTACCTGTAATACATACACTATAAAGTATGACCATTTTTCGGTCATGAATCGAAGTAAGACTCTTTTTCGGTCATAAATCGAAGTAAGACCCTTTTTCGGTCTTACATTTCGGTATGACCCTTTTTCGGTCGTACATTTCAGTAAGACCGTTATAGGGGTCAAAAGTCTCAGTGAACAACCAGGAACAGGTCAGAAACTTGGAAGTAATTCCGCACTACTGTTGCAGGGCATCTGGATCTCTCAACGACCTGATCGTCGACGGCATCTCCTCCTTCACCGTGACGAGGCTGGAGCAGACATCTGGAGCCGTCAGTGGCCGCGTCTCTCTTGCCATTGAACTGCCTGCAGCAGACGCGAACCTGGAGTACGATCTGCACGGCAAGGTCAAGATTAGTTTCATCAACGTCAAGCTGAACGGAAAGAGTGCAGTCTCGTAAGTTCCCTGTGCGATCACTGCAAAGCGAGTGGCAAGTTTGCTTGCCACAAATTTGGCAAGCCGTTTAGAATGTCAAATTTTGTCAAGCTTTGGTCGGAAATCTTCATAAGCTTGCCAAATTTTGGCAGGCTGAGTGGTATTTCCGGCCTAAGCTTGCCAATTTTTGGCATTCTAAACGGTTTGCAAAATTTGTGGCAAGCAAACTTACCACCGGCTTTGCAGTGATCTGTGCGAATGTGTGATTCTTGAAGCATACGTTTCACTCTGGTATTGCAATCTGATTGCAGAGCGAAGGTCGACGGAATCAAAGCCAACGCTGATCTGGACATCACAATCAACCCCGACAATTCCATCACCGTGGATAACATCTGCAACATCGACTTTGGATTCCACAAAGCAACAGTGTGTACCAAAACGTTCACATTTCTTTACAAATTTTAATTCACCTGCCCGGAATTGTCTGATGCCAATTTTCGTCACTTCTCCTATTATGTTCTTCTGTTTGAATTCCAGGTTCACATTGATGAAATGAGCGGCGTCGTGAACAGCCTCGTCAACAAGCTCATCCCGACTCTTGTCAATGTACGTAACAAAATTACACATACGGAAGAATGCAAGACGTTCAAAAACTCTCCCGTAAACTACAAGATGTAGTGTGTGCGAAGTACACATCTATAGGAGTGAGCTAAACAATTACACTTCTGCAGAAGTTTACTGGAGCAAGCACACATTTAGGGTAAAGTGCCGAATATGGATCATTTTTGTTTGAAAGCACGTACCGCCAAACCAATCGCCCAATTTAATTTTTTCAAAGGTTTTCTTGTAGTCTGCACTTTTGACTGCTACAATCACGCGCAGGGGAGCTGATCAATCTTACCCTTACACGACGCAAATGAAAAAGGGTGCGAAAACGGCCTGGTTTCAGGTTAGGAGTCAAAATTCAATGCGTCATTGCAAAGAATCCATTCATCAGAAATGTCTCAAAATTTATTCGAGGCAGCTACAGAGAGCACCCTTTCAAAATTTAGACGACCTGAAGTTATCGAAACGCCCCTGTAGAAACGCGAAGGGGAGGGGGCGTGGGGTTGATTCATGTTTGGGTCAGACCCAAATATGTATCTCTAAAATCACTGCATTCAAAGCCCTGTAAATTTCGGGAGAAAGGGGGGGGGGTGATCTATGTTTGGGTCAGACCCAAATATGGATCTCTAAAATCACTGAATTCAAAGCCCTGTAAATTTCAAAGTATGAGATACTCAATGTTTAGTTCTTTGCGGTAATCTCGGAGTGTATCGACGAAAATTTGGGTCATCGCTTGTTTGAGCCGAAATACAGGACATATTTCTTAACACTGATCCATGTTTGGTAACCTTGCCCTCTAGGAGGAAGTCTCGCCAAAATTCGGTCAGACAATAATGTCTCGTCACAAAATGGCAAGCCTGTTTTCTGCCGCTGTAAAAGCGCTGATGAGCGCCCATGCGGCGCAACGGATCATACGCCTTTACCGCGGTCAAACAAGAAAGTCTCAGGATTTTGTGGCGAAACAATTTTGTCTGGTCGAAATTTGGAGGGACTTTTAGGTCTGACCAAAACTTGGCGAGACTTCATGTCTCATCTTTGAAGTAGGGAGAAGTCAGAGTGTAAGTGCAGGATTGAGGAGTTGCTTCAATTTAAGTTTGTTGTTTCTATCTTGTTTTATGTGAGTCTAAAGTAAGGTCAAGTTTACTTAGGATCCTAAAACATTTATTCGTTTTCGATGAACATAACAGCTGGCCGTTGGTTTATGACTAGATTAGAAATTACACACTAGTAAGACAGAATTAGAAAGTAAAAGGCTTGGTTTACTTTACTTTACTTGGTTTACTGTTTGGTTTACTTTAGGCGGTTATATGATTCAACTTTTAAGCAACTTCCCATTTTGCCTGAATCTGAAATACGACTTGAAGTTAAATTTAGGGACGTTAATAGTAGGCCATTGCTCTTATTGCCAAATTTTTCACATTTTCAGTCCAACCGCAACAAGATTATTCAGCTTATTGAGACAGTAGGCAAGGACAACATCAATAAGTACTTCGACATGGTTGCCGGCAAGGCATCCAGCTGGAAGTCCATCGCAGTATCAGACATGCTGCAGACCTTCACAAATGAACTTGTCGTGTCTCCAGAGGCCCACCGTATTCTCCGCCAAATCGCTCGTCACTTGGATGCCTGAAATGGCAAACCACCAAGATATTTCAAGATACCATCAGAAAATATGTTGGAATAGGAAATAAAGCACGTCTACCTAAGAATCTACTATCCGTAACTCATTTCAGGGTGTGTTCTGGGGTGGATCATACATTCTGAGCCCTTCAATCTTATTGGTGAGAAGGAGCCTTAGGGATAGAAGACCGTTAAAAAGGTGGTTTTCATCAGATGCGTCGGCCGGCTGGATTTGGCCGGGGCAGGGCTGGACCCACATCCCCTTATGTGTCAATCTGTTAGGACAACCCTACGTCGCTCCGTCCCTGTTGGTGGGCTATCTCTGCGTCGCACCATTCATCATCAATCCGACTGTCGTCCGGGTCATCCATGGTCTTTGAACATCACTCGAAACAGGGAAACTTCGAAAAGAGAATAAACCCACAAAATTAATAGAAAAAACGGTAATGTAAGCAAAACTCTAAGTAAGCTATCGAAACTAATGGTCAACTGGAACAAATCTACAATCTTTGACTGACGCTTGACTCCATTCGAAGATATGCTGATGTCGGTCTTCTCATCGATTTACATCATGAATCTTCAATTAACTAAGTGAAAGAGGCACTTCCAACAACAGCCAGCTGAAATAAAAGTAAAGTTACTAACCAGAAGAGAAAAGTACAATTTCAAGAAATCCTAGGAGCCACGAAGTCAATTTGGTTATTGCAGTGGCGCCCACAGAAATTTCATTTTGGGGGAGCGACTGATATCCAGCCCCTTACAACCCCCTTTCTTCTCTTCTTCTTCTTCTTCCGCAGACCCTGACCCACGTGTTGGCGCCACTGGATTATTTTGTACGAGTGTGGAGAAAGTTGTGGCTACCAGTGGTTGGTGCACTGTCAGAAAATTCCGAAAAAAAAAATATGGTAAAATCATGAAGTTTTTCCGAAACTTCTGCATGGAGCTCTCCATAAAGGCAAACTTGGGGCTTTCTCAGAAAAAATTCGGAATTTTGAACAAAAATGCATGCTTCACTATCACGAAAACACGAAAAAGGGTTTGCAACCAGTTAAAAAATGAGGGAAAGGTGAACCCCTACTTGTTTAGCTCAGTTTTCATAATATTAAGGGAAAGCTACAGGATATCAGTCAAATGAGCTCGAAGGAGATTGTCCCTTCTGAAAACACCTGTAGTCGCGCACTAAAACTGCCCCTCCATTGTTGCTGACGTTGAATTGTTTGGCTTGTTTCAAAAGGCTACGGTTCTCTAGTCATGTTTTCTTCAATTCTGTGAAATAGTTCTCACTCACAACTGAACAACACCACGACGATTGGTTTGACAAACTTTATAAACTCGGGAGGGGTGGTTTCGAAACGCGGGTGAGTGGGGTGAGTCCGAGGGGTGAATCACTAGTGTACTCATGTGTACAAATTTGCCCGTACTCAGTGAACTCACAAGTTTAAAAAGGTCGAAATTCTCTAGTTTTTCGACCGATTTAAAGTAGTACATCAGTTACAAACAAAGTATTAAAAAAGTTCCCCATTTGATCCATATCGATAGAAAATCATGCGCTGAAGTCAGTGTTACCAAACAAAATGCTCCTTCCTGAACTCGTTTCTGAGATAAATGCAGTCAAAGTTGGGATTTTTAACATGGGTCTTATGGGGAATGGGTCTAAAAAACATGCTAACGTTTACTTTTGGCACATAGGAGTAATAAAAGGCAATGAAAAACTATAGTTAGAAAAAACACTACATAGAATCAAAATCCTTCCAGAAAAACGGGGGTCCCTGTCCATAGATGAGAACTACAGAACACAAATGTCCGAAAAATGCCCTCTTTTGGGTCAAAACGCGATTTTCCGTTTTCACAGTTGAATTGGTTCAAAACCCTGTAGGGTTACATTCAAAATTGCATATAACTTAAAACAGAGTTTGGAGCTTTATCAATTTGATGCAAAGCTCAGAGCATTACGACAAATTTAAAATTTCAAAAATTTTTAGGCGGGAATTCTCTAGCTTTTCGACCGATTTAACGTTGAGTGCGATTAAAAACGCTTAATAGAGCCTCAAAACGTTTAAAATTGTGAAATTTATGAGTAAAGCAAGGTGTACCAGGGGTCCGGAACGTGAGACCTGTTCCGGGTGATGGCAGGTCGAGGGGTGAATCACTCAGCGTTCTGGTGTACACATGAGTACATGAGTACGGGTGAGTACACCTAGCTTTACTGATAAATTTCACAATTTTAAACATTTTTATGCTTTATTTAGCGTTTTTCACGGCAATCGACGTTAAATCGGTCGAAAAACTAGAAAATTTCACCTTTTTAAAACTTGTGACTACACTGAGTACGGGCAAATTTGTACACATGAGTACACTAGTGATTCACCCCTCGTGGCAGGTTCCTGAGGTATATTTTGTCGAATCCAAGAAGGAAATACCCATGGTTCCGACCCTTAAGAAGAACATGGTAACTCAGGATTTGCCGGGAAAAGCACGGAACACCCGAAACTTGCCCTTTGTTCCGGCCTGTTCCGGGCAAGTTCCGGACCCCTGAGGTGTACTCACCCGTACTCATATGCTCATGTGTACACCAGAACGCTGAGTGATTCACCCTTGTCTTGTTCGAGGAACATGATCAGCACTGAAAGTCGCGAGGTAGAGCGAAGTGGTCATGGTGCTAACTGAATGAAAAGTACTATCAATCCTCGCTAAAAGGAGCGGCTACATGACCATCTTTTCCAAAAAGAAACTAAAAATCTTAAAGTGACTCCCAAACTACACAAGGTAGGTTTACGCCAGACTGCGTCTTGTCGTAACAGGCTTCGCGATGTCTCGCGGCCTGTTCCACCAATCCGTGCCTGGCGTACCTACCTTGGCCTGCGGCGCTAGCCTGCCTTCGGCAGGCATTGTTGCTTTTTACTCTTACTCGTTGCATGGTGGGGGGCTCCGCCCCCCAGACCCCCCTTCATTCTAGACAGAGTTGCTTCATCTACAGATAACACGATCTTGACCCTTGTAACTTTTTAACTTGTCGAGGCGGGGGGGCTCCGCCCCCCAGACCTCCCTTTTTTAAGACAGAATTGATCTGCCTCCAGGAAACTCGATTTTTCGCCGTTTTCTAGGTGTTTTTCGCCTATAAAAACTGAACCACGTGAGCTAGGATAGTGAAATTTCGAGTGTGCCGAGCCAAGAACATACCTAACAAGGCTGCAAAATCTCAGCGAGATCGGCCGAGCCGTTCAGGAGGAGTAGTGTACTCACACAGACAGACTGACAGACAGACAGACAGAAAAAGTTTTTCAACCCCACTGGAGTAACAGGCTTCGCTATCGCTCAGCCAATTACCAAACATTACCAAATAACGTTCATTAGATACATTAATTGCATCAAAGAAATAAAATAATGACAAAATAATGACACATGAAAACAATACCAACTGATACTAAGAAGTAATTTTTTACTATGAAAGGAGGTACAAACCGCAATAGGTACAAAGGACAATGCATGGTAAGGGAGAGTGGGGTAATTCCGGACGCTTTTTTTCTTTTTGGTCTTTGAGCTTGAATATGCTTCTTGGGTTAAATGTTATGACAGGGGCGTAAAGTATGGACCTTTACCTTCAAAATGATATACATGAAAGCCAAATCTCAGCAACGGTTAGGGAGATATAGGCGCCTAACAAAAGCCCTGCACGTGTCCGGAATTGCCCCAGGCTGGGGTAATTCCGGACGACCTATGGGGCAATGCCGGACGACCTTAAAATTTGACACTACTCGAGCTTACTTTCGCTTGTTTTGATGTGAGGCATGCTTTTAGAAGGCGTTCAAGGACATTTGCTGCGAACTGAAGTGTTTGATCATTACTCAAAGCATATTATAAGGAATAATTTCTATCAAAACCCCTAAATTGACAACACTGTCTCGAGTAGAGCTCTTAAACATAGCTGCAATGCTATTTTTCGTTCTGTCTTTATCCTTCTAAACGGTGGGGATGCATGCCCACAATTTTGAACCCATTACCTTAACATTATGCGGGAAATTAAAGAAAATAACCCTTATTGTCCGGATTTACCCCACAGGTAGTGAAAACCTTTGATGTTCAACTGTAAGAAAACGGCGAGCCATACGAGCACTCCCGAAACGCCAAAGTAAAGTCCAATGACCATATAATATGATAAAATTTTAGTCATGGGACTGAACTTGACGGTAAGGTACGATAAGTACATGGAAATACGAGGGAAAGATGCAGCTTTTGCCTATTTTTGATGGTACTCAAATTTCGTGAAGCGACCACAGGCAAACGGTTTGACCTCCTACTTTGGCGATTTGGAATTCTCCTTTAAAACTGATTATCTTCCTCTGTTAGGCGGGCTTTTGAGTTATCTTCACTCAAACCCAGTGAAAATCGAAGTGTCCGGAATTACCCCGTGTCCGGAATTACCCCACTCTCCCTTATGTAATTATTGTCCTTTGTACCTCCTTTGATAACAAGGTAGGTTTACGCCAGACCGCGTCTTGTCGTAACAGGCTTCGCGATGTCTCGCGGCCTGTTACTCCAATCCGCGCCTGGCGTACCTACCTTGGCCTGCGGCGCTAGCCTGCCTTCGGCAGGCAATGGCTTGTCCACCGTCCGTTACTTCTTACTAGTTGCATGCTGGAACCCCCAGACCCCCATCAATTCTAGAGTTGCTTCATCTACAGATAACACGCACTGAAAATCCAAGTGTGGGACAGGCATGCACTAGATAACGTGGGACAAAGTGTCCCACGCTTGCAAGCGTGGGACACGGTTTGTCCCACGCTTGCAAGTGTGGGACACGGATTTGTCCCACGCTTACAAACGTGGGACACGGATTTGTCCCACGCTTACAAACGTAAGACACCGTTTGTCCCACGCTTGTAAGTGTGGGACACGGATTTGTCCCACGCTTGTAAGTGTGGGACACGGTTTGTCCCACGCTTGTAAGCGTGTAACACGGTTTGTCCCACGCTTGCAAACGTGGGACATTTTGTCCCACGCTTCCAAGCGTGGGACAGTTTGTCCCACGTTATCTAGTGCATGCCTGTCCCACACTTGGATTATCAGTGCGATCTTGACCCTTGCAACTTTTTAACTTGTTGGGGCCCCCTTTCTTTAAGACAGAAGTGATCTGCCTGCAGAAAACTTCATTTTTCGCCGTTTTTAAGGTGTTTTTCGGCTGTAAAAACTGAACCAGTTGAGCTCGGATAGTGACACTTCGCGTGTGCCGAGCCAAGAACATACCAAATAAGCCTGCAAAATCTCAGCCAGATCGGCCGAGCCGTTCAGTAGGAGTAGTGTACCCACACACTCACACACACAGACAGACAGACAGACAGAAAAAGTTTTTCAACCCCACTGAAGTAACAGGCTTCGCTATCGCTCAGCCAATTAGGGTAAGATAATTCACAGATCCATGTGCACAGGTACGCAGATTAATGCCTCAATCCATTCCGATTTGAAGAGTATCAAAAGTTTTCAACAAAACAACAACTAAAACAACGCAGCTGTGCGGGATTGGTGCGGGACAGTCTCATCAACAGCCACTGGCCAGCCGGCCGATCCAAATGGCCACGTTCGAAAACAACGTCAATGCTATTGTTGCATCTTCTCTAGCTGCTGTCAAAGAGATTTTTTATTCGAACGCCCCTTTTCAGCTTTTGGGTTAAGCTGTACTGAAGCCAAAGGAAGCTCGGCTCGGCTCCATGGCCTACGAAGCGGTAAGCGGTGTTTCGTCACATCGTCCGGACCTGATCAGTATGCATGGCGAAGATAACTGAGCCAATTGTCATCAAAAACT
>NW_023144633.1:8916547-8942135 GCF_012932325.1 Thrips palmi
ACAAACAAAAATTGATAACTTGACATTCAGTACCTGGCTTTGCTGGCTCAGTTGCTGTTCCAGGCCCTTTTTCTGTTTTACCTGGCAATAGAGAATCATTTCATCATTCATCATATCACACTAGACGATGAAAAATTGAAAGCGAAATGCAAATAAGTGAATTACCATAGCACCCTTTACAAATTCTTTTCTGCCCATATCCTTCCTGTGCTCCTGGCGCAGGCACCGATCACACTCCAATTGCGTGGACTTTGCGATTGCAGAATGCACAGCAGTGACTCGGCTCTCCTTTCTTGCAGGTGGTGCAACTCGTTGCTTTGCCCACTGAAAAATTGTGATAGAGATAAGAGATTGATGGGAAGGTGGAAAGGTAACGTGCAACTTATTATTTGCCAACAGTTATACATAACATGCCCTTAAGAGAAATAAACAAGGTTGGTGTACGCCAGACCGTGTCCTGTCGTAACAGGCTTCGCGATGCTGCGCCAGTTTCGACAATCCACGCCCGGCGTATACACCTACCACACTGTCAAAAAAAAAAGTCCGTAAATTTACGGAGAAAGTTACTCTAATTTTGGGAATGGAGACTCCGTAAATTTTCCATATTTTTACGGAGATTTTCCGTATTTTTACGGAGATTTTCCGTATTTTCACGGAGATGAACCTATTTTATGCAGAAATAAACGCATTGTATCGGTTTACTTCTCTCCTTTCACCTTCGATGTTAATACAAAGTGCCCTTTAAGACGAAAGTGATATTTTCCAAAACTGTTTGAAGATCCACTTGACCACAAGCCATTTGGATCGGATAAATGGACGGAAACCCGAAGGCGAGGTCGCTTTTGGGAAGGCGCACTCTTAGAACGCCCAATCAGTTGCTCACCCGACCCACCGATATCGTGACTTAGTCTGTTCTTTTTGATATGTAAGGCTTCTATTTCATTTATTTACAAAACTTTCATATTTTTGCGGAGAAAATCCATAATTTAAGAAAACGGAGATCTCCGTTTAAAAAAATGGAGTCTCCGTTAAATTTCCGTATTTTTACGGAGTTTTCTGACAGTGCATGGCCTGCGGCGCTAGCCTCTAACCGTAGAAATGGGCGTAATCCCCAAAATAGACCTCTTTGCCGTTTCCACGGTCCCCCTCCCTGGACCACCGTCGCCTTGCAACGCGAGCCAAACAAATCTCAGGTATGCTGCCTGCTAGGCGACGCACGACGGATGCGTTTTTTGGTCATATCTCGTAAACCGTTAAAGCTAGATGGGTAGTGTAAGCGAGCCGATTGTAGTTTAAGCAGAGATCTACAATCGGCTCGCTTACTGTACACGTCTATCTTGAACGGTTTAGGAAATATAGCCGAAAAACCCACCCGCCGCGCGCCGTCCGGTGTGCAGCATACCTGCGATTTGTTTGGCTCGCGTTGCTAGGCAACGGCGGTCCAGGGAGGGGGACCGTGGGAACGGCAAAGAGGTCTATACAAGGTAGGTTTACGCCAGACCGCGTCTTGTCGTAACAGGCTTCGCGATGTCTCGCGGCCTGTTCCTCCAATCCGCGCCTGGCGTACCTACCTTGGCCTGCGGCGCTAGCCTGCCTTCGGCAGGCATTGGCTTGTCCGTCGGCGGTTACTTAATGCATGCTGGGGAGCTCCGCCCCCCAGACCCCCCTTCATTATAGATAGAGTTGCTTCATCTACAGATAACACGATCTTGACCCTTGGAACTTTTTAACTTGTCGGGGCTGGGGGGCTCCGCCCCCAAACCCCCCTTCCTTCACGACAGAGGCGATCTGCCTGCAGAAAACTCGATTTTCCGCCGTTTTTTAGGTGTTTTTCGGCTATAAAAACTGAACCAGTTGAGCTAGGATGGTGAAATTTCGCGTGTGCCGAGCCAAGAACATACCTAATAAGCCTGCAAAATCTCAGCCAAATCGGCCGAGCCGTTCAGGAGGAGTAGTGTACACACACACACACACACAGACAGACAGATAGACAGACAAAACTTTTCAACCGCACTGGAGTAACAGGCTTCGCTATCGCTCAGCCAATAAGTAGGTGATCAAAATCTTTACGAACGGGACTTAACTTAAGGTCGACGGTCAGAATGGGTTCTATTTTCGTCATCAGCACCCTTCAAAACATAGGAAACGATATGAAATTTGACCAAGAGTTGAAAATGCCAAAAAAATTGTCTTTATTCTGCCGTTTTTAAAATGTTTTTGGGTCAATTTGACCGAATGGATTGAGGTAGAAAGCTGAATTTTGGTGTGGCGAGCCAAGAACATACACGAGGAGCCTGCAAAATCTCAGCCAGATCGGCCGAACCGTTAAGGAGAAGTAGTGCGCGCACACACACGCACGCTCACTCACAGACAGACAAAACTTTTCAACCCCACTGAAGTGACGGGCTTCGCTATCGCTCAGCCAATAAGTCGATAACTTGACATTCAGTTTTACCTTGCTCAGCTGGCTGATTTGTTGTTTCTGGCCCATTTTCTGTTACCTTGGGTTTTATCTGGCAACAAAAAATCATTTCATTTATTAAGACTGCAGACGATAAAAAATTGAAAGCGTTAAGAAACACTTTACATCAACTTAAGAGGATGAATGGTTAATTAACTTCAAGACAGTACACCATTATGAAATCAAATAAAAAAAATATCATCATTGACTCACCGCTGCTCAAGTTGGCAAAAGGAAAGGAAGGTAACGGATGAAACTATCTCAATGGTTACATAAATGAATGCTCCATGGCACAAAATCTCTTGATGTGGTACGTGATCTCAAAAAAGGATCAGGTAAGGCAAATCAATAAACAGATGGAATTTGTTTAAAGGCTTAAGGACAAAATGTAGATTGAGATTTTTACTCACCTCAATACCTTTTATAGGAGACAAAAATCGAAACCCAAAATTTATTTTGGTTTTTAACCGCTTCTGTACTGCTGTGTTGGGGAAAGGTTTCCTTGTCTTCTTTCTCAATTCTAATGACGGCCTGCTTAATTCTGCCTGTTTTATGCTCGGCGGCGTTAATGTGCCATGGCCTTGCTGCCAGAAAAAGCTGCCTTGTAGAGAGGTAGGTTGGGGAAGAAAAGTACAAAACGCGTACTTTGCACTGTACAGAAGTTCCAGGATTCAACTATTCTGCTCTCGTGAACTTGTAATCCAATGCCTTCCTAATGAAATGGATCACTGTTCTTTGATTATAGTTCCCCACATTACGTGCAACATGTCAAAATGTATGTGATTTCGGAACTCCTCGAAAAGGGTTAGAAAAGTTCACCACCGGGAAAGAAAAGTACAACGAAAAGAGTTGCGAGTTCGAACCAGGAGACCACCAATCTTGGCTCAATACAGGTTTACCCCTAAAGTGGAGAGCTTTCACTTGCCATTAGTTCAAGTTTCGTCAAAATCGGTCAATTGGTTCTGATTCTACATGGACTCATCACAGAAGGTCCAAAAAGCCTTTTCTCAGAAATAAGTGGGTACAGCATTTTTGTACCTTTTCACGTAAATGCCCAATAACTTGTTAATTTCGAGTCTAATTCTATAACTTGTGTTGACATATTTTGCTTGTCTCGCCTAATTCCGCGCAGGCTGCGCCTCACCGCCAGCCACACACCAGCCCGTCCCGGCAGCCAGCCCCTATTATATTATTAGGATACGCGCTTGGTTTCTGGACTCGAGAGTAAAAGCACGCTGACACCTTCATGTGTATAGTAGTTTGAAGTGTGTTTCAAGTGTGAAGGTATCATCTGCTAAAAAAAAGGCATACCGCTGATGATTTACGAGGTGTCTTAAGAAGTCCCAAAACACTAGTAAAAACAAAATGATGTCAAACTACCATAATAAAGCCATAAATAAGATTTAGACATACGACATTGGACAGACAACGCATACTACCGGGGATTGTGAATACAAATTATTCTGATAACCCTTGGGTAACACCTTCTGGACCGGGGTCACCTTTGCCCTGTGTTGCACATTGGGCAGAAGAGCCTGTTGTGAGCGGCACTGATAGCCCTAATGCATGCCACGCAAAATGGCAGGTGGATGCATGGCTCAAACATCCGCAAGTTGTCCTTGGCCGCATTACAAATGGCACTGGTGCCATCTACCGGAACATACTCCACTTTTCAACCTAGAATGAAGATGTTGAAACCAGAAAATATTTATAAGAACAATACTCAGGAAATTAAATGATAATAAACAAACCTGATCCTTTGGCCTGGCTGCAGGCATCACCAGCACGAAAATCCCAAGGCGCAGGTGGCTTTACAGGCCCATTCACTGTGAAAATTTGCTGTCACTTTATGACAAAAACGTGGATGACATTTTCATCACTTCCACCAAATCATGACAATCTCATCACAAATTAATGACATTTTCATCAAAGCTCCTATACTTTTTGCATGGGTGTGACAAACATGTCATCAAATTTTTTGATGACATCGTTGTAAGGAACATTAGCCTTGAAATTGTCATCAAGTGCACTGTTAAAAAAATCCATCTTAATTTTAAGAAACTTTTTTATGAAGCAGTTTACAAAGACTTTTTGGTAGTAAAAGTAATAAACTTTTTCTTCTTAAAAGTAAGAACCAAATATGAAAAGTAATAATCTGTTTCTTAAAAGTTGTTTTTGCATTTAAGAAGAATTTAACACAGAGTAGGGAAAAATTTAACGCCTTATGTACGTAATGAGATACTCATTGTATGGTAGTAGTCGATTTCACTGCCGAAGTTGCTTGGAAGCGTGGTTGAAACTCGGTCTCGAACCCGGAATTCCGGATTACCGCACCGCGACGCTACCAACTGCGCCACGAGTGAGCTCTGCGAGGCGGGCTCTAGGATGTGGATGACTCCAAGCCTCTCGGCGGAGACTTCACTAGGCAGCGGAAGCGCTCATCCCAGGGCCTCCAAACACGACTTCACATGACCAAGATCATCCAAATTTGTTCTTTACGTACACTGGTAGTGAAGCGTCCAATGATCACAATTTTAACTGGCAGGATGAGAATCAAATATGAAAAGTTATAGTAATTTTGAATTTTAAGAAACAAATAATGGCATTTGCCAAACAATCTTAAATTTTATGAACCTGTTTTTCAATTTTAATAAAGTTTCTGAAAGTTACCAATATTTTCATAACTTGTCAAAAATGTTTTGGTAAATGTAAGAAATTTTCTTAAACTTCACAAACCTTTATGAGTTTTCATATCCTTTCAAAAGGTTATTAAAATTAAGATGTCATTTTTGTATTAAATTTAAGAATTTTTTTAACAGTGTGACGACTCAAACTTTCACAGTGTTCTATGCCCGGCCCACAGCAGTAGCTGAACAAAACGTAAAAATGCATTAGGATCCGACCGACACACTCAAGAGAGATATAGTCATGGTGCCCACTAATCGTGAATCAAAATCACAAGTGGTCGGGAACTCTTTGGCTTACCTTGCTGAGCACACACTGCGCCTCCATTGAAGTTTGGGTAGGCTGCTCCGAATATCGCAGGTCCTGGCTGAGGCTGGGGCTGCATCTGTTGCATCATGTGAAGGTGAGGTTGCATCTGCTGCATTGGCTGTGGCAGCATGAGCTGGGGCTGCATTGACTGAGGCTGTTGCTGTCCAGCGAGGAGGGGTTTGGGGTTCGCTGCTGACTTTGCGTTGCTCCTGGTCCTGAGGAGGCTTCTGTCTGGCCTGCTGTGCTGTTTTCGGCCCCGTGCCCTCTGGGCGACGCTGATCTCGGGGCTGGTCTTTGCTAAGGTCATATATACAAGGTAGGTATACGCCAGACTGCGTCTTGTCGTAACAGGCTTCGCGATATCTCGCGGCCTGATCCTCCAATCCGCGCCTGGCGCACCTACCTTGGCCTGCGGCGCTAGCCTGCCTTCGGCAGACAATGCTTGTTCATCATCAGTGTCTTCAAATCTGTTGCATGGGGTGGGGTGGGGAGGGGCCTCCGCCCCCAGACCGCCCTTCATTCTAGATAGTGTTGCTTCCTCTTCAAACATCACGATCTTGACCCTTGTAACTTTTCAACTTATCGAGGCTGGGGGGCTCCGCCCTCAGACCCCCCTTTCATCAAAACAGGAGGGATCTACCTGCAGAGAACTCGATATTTTGTCTTTTTTTAGGTGTTTTTCGGCTATGAAAACAACCAGTTGAGCGAGGATAGTGAAAATTCGCTTGTGCCGAGCCAAGAACATACCCAAAAATTGTGCAAAATCTCACCGAGATCGGCCGAGCCGTTCAGGAGGAGTAGTGCGATAACCACTGGCTGTTTTTTGCAATAAAAAACTTATCACATTTTTTTAGCTGTGATGACTACTAACAATTTGCAATAAAAAATGTATAGCTAAATTTTGCAATAAAGTATCACTTTTTTTGCGATAATGACTGCAAAGAAAATTCAATAAAAAGTTATCGCAAAAAATAATGTGATAAAAGTTACTACAAAATGCTCTTTTATAGCAAAAATTATGGGGTGGTTAATGGAAAAAAAAACAGCTATAATAAAATTATCGCACTTCAGGGTGCGATAAGTCGTGGGAATCGCAAACTCGGTTTCATCGCAAAAATTTGTAGTAAAAGTATCGCAAAATGAAATGTATGACAGTGTACCGGGTGAGATCTTCTGGCTCAGTTTCATGCAGCCTGTGAGGAGGCCTACCTCTGCCTCGCTCTGGCACAGGTAAACTTCGTGGTCATCAGCTGTCTTGTGTTTGCTGAGCGGAATCAAAGTGACACCCTGCTGCATCGACTTTTTCGTCACGTCCGCGACGGAGAGGCCTCCGACGTTCCCGGCTCGGTTGCAGCTCGCCAGAGTCAGTCGTGCCACAACGGTGCGCATGGCTGTGTTCACTGCTGCATTATCCGATGGGTTCTGAAGGGCGGCTTTGACTCTGTTCTGAGCCGTGACAAGAGCCTCCTCAGAGGTGCACAGTTCGTTGATGGTCTTGAGTGCCTGTCTGAAGTTAGGAAAGCGCTTCTGAAGCAGATTGTGACGTCTCTTTGCAGCATCGTGCAACCTCGGAAGCGTGATTTCCTTGTGCACTTGCTTTATGACGTGCTTGGCGTCGATGAACTGTGGGTTTGAAGGCGGTGCTGCTGTTCCGAGCAGAATGAAGAGGAGCTTGCTGTAGTTCACTGTGGCTGACTCCGTGCACCGGCTCACCAGCCTGTTGAAGTAAAAAGGGCTCAAATCATTCGCTTTAACAGATAAGACTAATTGCTGTCCTAACGGACATTTCAGGTGGCGCTCTGCGATTCAGAACACTGCTTCAGTCACTGTTGTCTCTCTCGCCCCACGGCGAGCGCCTGCAAAGTCAAGGGTCAATCTTTGTTTGTCACAGCATAGTCTAGGATAGATGGAGGGTATAGCCCGGAATAGTGGTGGTGGGTAAAGTTGTCAGGAACGATAACTTTAAGACTTTGAATCTTGTTGCCAAACAGCTGGTTGCCATTGGCATTGTTATAGCTGCTCCGGGCCACTTTGTGCCTTGCGTTGAAGTCACCAAAGGCCACCACCGGATCCTTCAGAGTCGCCAGCTTCTTCAGGGTGGGGGTGGTAAGTTGTCCTGTCTTGCAGTAGACGGAGATGAGAACTATAGTCTGTCCATCAACGACGCATTTGACCGTGGTCGATTCAATCCCAGGCAAGTTAATATGCAGACGGTATTGAGGGATGTCTTCTGTGATCAGGAGAGCGGTGCCTCCGCCTCTGCCATTGAGTCTGGGATCGTGCCATAAGTAGTAGCCTGGGACTTCAAGGGAGGCGTCAACTAGTTGGACTTCTTGGAGAGCGACGGCTACAGGTGCGTGCTTCTGAATTAGTTCCTCCAAGTAATTCAGTTTCCTCTGTAGGCCGTCCGCATTCCAGATGAGCACTTTTAATTTGTTCGCCATTTCAGTGGTGTTTTCATACACGGGGACCAGCGACTGTGGGAAGTAAGTGCAGGAAAGCCGCGGACAGGGCTCTGTTGCGGGGGGGTGCTGGAGCTGCGGCGGCTGCTGGGGCTGCGGGGGGTGCTGGGGCTGCGGCGGCTGCTGGGGCTGCGGGGGGTGCTGGGGCTGCGGCGGCTGCTGGGGCTGGGGGGGGTGCTGGGGCTGCGGCGGCTGCTGGGGCTGCGGCGGCTGCGGGCGGTGCTGGGGCTGCGGCGGCTGCTGCACAGTGGGCTGAAGGAGCGAAATGTGACATTTAATTCGACTGTGGCCGAACGGATTGTGCTACAGCAGTCAAACTAGTACCAATCGATTCGTCTTGAGCCGCTCTATCGATCTGACTATGTGTCTAAATTTTCAAAGGACGGGTTTCATCAAATAAGACCAAAAAGTGTTCATAAATTTATTTTAACACCACATTATTATCTTGGTAGCCAAGGACAAGTCAAAATAAGTTCATCGCGAGGAAAAAAAATAAAAACAAAATGAAACAAAAAAGTAAATAAACAATAAGAGTAATTTGGTACAGCTCCAGGCGAGAAACTGGGGCCATGTCCTAGCTACCGTCAACGGGGGTAACTTGGGACACTTTTTCACGTTTTTTGAACGCCAGAGGCAAGATTCTCAACCCAGACCATTGGATCCTAACTATGTTAAAGTTTGACCCTTTCCCTAAGATTTCATGCTGGTCTGGTTCATTCGCCTCGATTACATCGTTTCCAAGCGGTCTCGAAAGAGTGTCCCAAATGGTAATTAGCTACGTTCCCATGCATCTTTTGACGTTAATGGACGTAAAAAATTTAAGTCACAACATGTAGACCAAGAATTCAGGCCTAGGAACTCTTGTAGGACCGATATTTGACTATACCTAGGGCTCTACGTGGAACTCTTTTTTTCTACTGGTATTTTCCAGGCCTTTTCTGAAAATTTCAAAATATGGATTACCAGAAGACAAAACTGCAGAGCAAGGCATCTCTTTCCATCATGAGCGTAAAATACAAAGTTTAAGTTATGTCAGGAACCGGGTCAGTCAACTCCTAGGAGGCTAGGACTGCTGGAAACATGAGGAAAAGACTGTCCCAAGTTACCCCGTATAATTTCGATTTTTGAGAAAATGAAGTCTGGAACGAAGATGGGAAAACTATAATCAACGCCCTTTTGCGAACGTTATTGTCTGTGTATGATCTAACAACCCAGAGAGACTAATCGGCCAAATCTGCATTTCACTCCTTGCAATAGGGTCAACTTGTCAATGTTTGACATATTTTCTCAAAAACCCTTTTAAGTAGTTTCCCGTTTCTCAAATACTAATTGCTATGTTATGCACCTTTTCTACCTTTCCGCGCGTGCCCTGGGGCCTCCGAAACAAAACCCTGCCGCGGGTTTGACGCTAGGAATCCCCGTCGCTGAATGGCAGCACCAACAAGCTGTACAGGGCAGACTGTCCCAAGTTACCCCCGGTGTCCCAAGTTACCCCCGTTGACGGTACCCTACAAAACAGTAACATCCTATGTAAAATTTGTCGAACAGGAAATGCAAGGCTAATAGAATCCTCACAAGTCTCTACCCTCACCCCCCAAACTTCTGCGTAACAACCGTAACAGCCTGAAATTTTTTTAAAAAGTCCGTGTTTCTAACTTCGTGTTTTCTAACCTTTTTGCCGTTTTCAGACAAACTTTTAGGTGTTTACAGTGGATTACACATGCCATCGCTAGACACATATTAAGATAAACTCAACCACAGCACTGCACAGAAAGTTTAAACTTGTCTAATGAAACTTGTCGGATGCGATGGCAGAGCGAGTACGCACGGATATGTCTCACGTAAACACTCAAACATACCTGTCCAGTGTCCAGTCCAGTCACTGCATGCAAATCTTATATCCTAGAAACTTGCAGAGATATGCGCGCGTGACTTCCTGATTTTTGCGGTGACGCGGTGGCAGTGGCGCGCGCAAGCAGCAGCGTCAACAGCGCCACCTGTCGTTGCGGCGGCGCGGCGAAATGACGACAGAGCTAGCTTTCGACGCGTCGCAATCCGAGAGGAGCCTCGATGAGCCTTTGATAGAATTTGGATCTTGTAGAGGAAGGTCTAAGGAACATTTTGGCGTATAGATCTCGTTCGGGACACGAAGGAGTCGCTTTGAAACTCAAATTGAATATTGGGAATAAATGAAAATTCGCATATTTACCTAAATTTATAAATATGTGTCTTCTCACGCCACCAAGGCCAAAATGAGTCCACATTCAGTCTTCATCTCGAGTTGCATACCCAAACAATAGATTATGCCGAAAACCGGGATATAAAATTTGCCCTGGCTGGTCGGAAAGGGGTTTGGGGAATGTGCAATTTTTGTGCTCCGCGGCACTAGCTCGGTAACCGTAAAAAAACAAGTTTTTGCGGGTAGTTTTCACTGTGATACAGCTAGGTTTTTGGGCTGGCATGTCCATTTTCTTCAAGAGTGGACCTTTCTGAACATTAACTCACACACAGCCAATCCAAAAAACGATTTTGAAAAAATGGTATTAAATGTCGTTTTTACGGATCTCAGCCCACTGTGTGCTGGGGCAGGCCTGCCAGCGGTTGCCTGTCCTTGGCCCGCGCCCGCCCGCCAAACCTCTTCCTATGTTTCTCGACGAGCTCGGCTGGCACCTTTTTCCAGGCCATTAAATGGCCTGTAGAGGAAGGTCTAAGGAACATTTTGGCGTATAGATCTCGTTCGGGACACGAAGGAGTCGCTTTGAAACTCAAATTGAATATTGGGAATAAATGAAAATTCGCATATTTACCTAAATTTATAAATATGTGTCTTCTCACGCCACCAAGGCCAAAATGAGTCCACATTCAGTCTTCATCTCGAGTTGCATACCCAAACAATAGATTATGCCGAAAACCGGGATAAAAATTTGCCCTGGCTGGTCGGAAAGGGGTTTGGGGAATGTGCAATTTTTGTGCTCCGCGGCACTAGCTCGGTAACCGTAAAAAAAAAGTTTTTGCGGTATTTTCACTGTGATACAGCTAGGTTTTTGGAAATGTCGTTTTTACGGATCTCAGCCCACTGTGTGCTGGGGCAGGCCTGCCAGCGGTTGCCTGTCCTTGGCCCGCGCCCGCCCGCCAAACCTCTTCCTATGTTTCTCGACGAGCTCGGCTGGCACCTTTTTCCAGGCCATTAAATGGCCTGTAGAGGAAGGTCTAAGGAACATTTTGGCGTATAGATCTCGTTCGGGACACGAAGGAGTCGCTTTGAAACTCAATTGAATATTGGGAATAAATGAAAATTCGCATATTTACCTAAATTTATAAATATGTGTCTTCTCACGCCACCAAGGCCAAAATGAGTCCACATTCAGTCTTCATCTCGAGTTGCATACCCAAACAATAGATTATGCCGAAAACCGGGATAAAAATTTGCCCTGGCTGGTCGGAAAGGGGTTTGGGGAATGTGCAATTTTGTGCTCCGCGGCACTAGCTCGGTAACCGTAAAAAACAAGTTTTTGCGGTAGTTTTCACTGTGATACAGCTAGGTTTTTGGGCTGGCATGTCCATTTTCTTCAAGAGTGGACCTTTCTGAACATTAACTCACACACAGCCAATCCAAAAACGATTTTGAAAAAATGGTATTAAATGTCGTTTTTACGGATCTCAGCCACTGTGTGCTGGGGCAGGCCTGCCAGCGGTTGCCTGTCCTTGGCCCGCGCCCGCCCGCCAAACCTCTTCCTATGTTTCTCGACGAGCTCGGCTGGCACCTTTTTCCAGGCCATTAAATGGCCTGTAGAGGAAGGTCTAAGGAACATTTTGGCGTATAGATCTCGTTCGGGACACGAAGGAGTCGCTTTGAAACTCAAATTGAATATTGGGAATAAATGAAAATTCGCATATTTACCTAAATTTATAATATGTGTCTTCTCACGCCACCAAGGCCAAAATGAGTCCACATTCAGTCTTCATCTCGAGTTGCATACCCAAACAATAGATTATGCCGAAAACCGGGATATAAAATTTGCCCTGGCTGGTCGGAAAGGGGTTTGGGGAATGTGCAATTTTTGTGCTCCGCGGCACTAGCTCGGTAACCGTAAAAAAACAAGTTTTTGCGGGTAGTTTTCACTGTGATACAGCTAGGTTTTTGGGCTGGCATGTCCATTTTCTTCAAGAGTGGACCTTTCTGAACATTAACTCACACACAGCCAATCCAAAAAACGATTTTGAAAAAATGGTATTAAATGTCGTTTTTACGGATCTCAGCCCACTGTGTGCTGGGGCAGGCCTGCCAGCGGTTGCCTGTCCTTGGCCCGCGCCCGCCCGCCAAACCTCTTCCTATGTTTCTCGACGAGCTCGGCTGGCACCTTTTTCCAGGCCATTAAATGGCCTGTAGAGGAAGGTCTAAGGAACATTTTGGCGTATAGATCTCGTTCGGGACACGAAGGAGTCGCTTTGAAACTCAAATTGAATATTGGGAATAAATGAAAATTCGCATATTTACCTAAATTTATAAATATGTGTCTTCTCACGCCACCAAGGCCAAAATGAGTCCACATTCAGTCTTCATCTCGAGTTGCATACCCAAACAATAGATTATGCCGAAAACCGGGATAAAAATTTGCCCTGGCTGGTCGGAAAGGGGTTTGGGGAATGTGCAATTTTTGTGCTCCGCGGCACTAGCTCGGTAACCGTAAAAAAACAAGTTTTTGCGGGTAGTTTTCACTGTGATACAGCTAGGTTTTTGGGCTGGCATGTCCATTTTCTTCAAGAGTGGACCTTTCTGAACATTAACTCACACACAGCCAATCCAAAAAACGATTTTGAAAAAATGGTATTAAATGTCGTTTTTACGGATCTCAGCCCACTGTGTGCTGGGGCAGGCCTGCCAGCGGTTGCCTGTCCTTGGCCCGCGCCCGCCCGCCAAACCTCTTCCTATGTTTCTCGACGAGCTCGGCTGGCACCTTTTTCCAGGCCATTAAATGGCCTGTAGAGGAAGGTCTAAGGAACATTTTGGCGTATAGATCTCGTTCGGGACACGAAGGAGTCGCTTTGAAACTCAATTGAATATTGGGAATAAATGAAAATTCGCAATTTACCTAAATTTATAATATGTGTCTTCTCACGCCACCAAGGCCAAAATGAGTCCACATTCAGTCTTCATCTCGAGTTGCATACCCAAACAATAGATTATGCCGAAAACCGGGATAAAAATTTGCCCTGGCTGGTCGGAAAGGGGTTTGGGGAATGTGCAATTTTTGTGCTCCGCGGCACTAGCTCGGTAACCGTAAAAAAACAAGTTTTTGCGGAGTTTTCACTGTGATACAGCTAGGTTTTTGGGCTGGATGTCCATTTTCTTCAGAGTGGACCTTCTGAACATTAACTCACACACAGCCAATCCAAAAAACGATTTTGAAAAAATGGTATTAAATGTCGTTTTTCGGATCTCAGCCCTGTTCTGGGGCAGCTCACGGCCATCCTTAACACGCCCCGACAAAGTTTAATTGTTTTTACGACTCGCCACTTTCGGGGCCTAGCCGTGGAGCCTGGCTTGCGGCCCCGCAAACCTCTTCCAGTGAGGCTTTGCTCAAATTTTTGGCATTAAATGAAGGAAGTCTAAGGAACATTTTGCGTATGTCTCTTCGGGACACGAAGGAGTCGCTTTGAAACTCAATTGAATATTGGGAATAAATGAAAATTCGCAATTTACCTAAAGTATATAATATGTGTCTTCTCACGCCACAAGGCCAATGAGTCCACATTCAGTCTTCATCTCGAGTTGCATACCCAAACAATAGATTATGCCGAAAACCGGGATAAAATTGCCCTGGCTGGTCGGAAAGGGGTTTGGGGAATGTGCAATTTTGTGCTCCGCGGCACTAGCTCGGTAACCGTAAAAAAACAAGTTTTTGCGGGTAGTTTTCACTGTGATACAGCTAGGTTTTTGGGCTGGATGTCCATTTTCTTCAAGAGTGGACCTTTCTGAACATTAACTCACACACAGCCAATCCAAAAAACGATTTTGAAAAATGGTATTAAATGTCGTTTTACGGATCTCAGCCCACTGTGTGCTGGGGCAGGCCTGCCAGCGGTTGCCTGTCCTTGGCCCGCGCCCGCCCGCCAAACCTCTTCCTATGTTTCTCGACGAGCTCGGCTGGCACCTTTTTCCAGGCCATTAAATGGCCTGTAGAGGAAGGTCTAAGGAACATTTTGGCGTATAGATCTCGTTCGGGACACGAAGGAGTCGCTTTGAAACTCAAATTGAATATTGGGAATAAATGAAAATTCGCATATTTACCTAAATTTATAAATATGTGTCTTCTCACGCCACCAAGGCCAAAATGAGTCCACATTCAGTCTTCATCTCGAGTTGCATACCCAAACAATAGATTATGCCGAAAACCGGGATAAAAATTTGCCCTGGCTGGTCGGAAAGGGGTTTGGGGAATGTGCAATTTTTGTGCTCCGCGGCACTAGCTCGGTAACCGTAAAAAAACAAGTTTTTGCGGGTAGTTTTCACTGTGATACAGCTAGGTTTTTGGGCTGGCATGTCCATTTTCTTCAAGAGTGGACCTTTCTGAACATTAACTCACACACAGCCAATCCAAAAAACGATTTTGAAAAAATGGTATTAAATGTCGTTTTTACGGATCTCAGCCCACTGTGTGCTGGGGCAGGCCTGCCAGCGGTTGCCTGTCCTTGGCCCGCGCCCGCCCGCCAAACCTCTTCCTATGTTTCTCGACGAGCTCGGCTGGCACCTTTTTCCAGGCCATTAAATGGCCTGTAGAGGAAGGTCTAAGGAACATTTTGGCGTATAGATCTCGTTCGGGACACGAAGGAGTCGCTTTGAAACTCAAATTGAATATTGGGAATAAATGAAAATTCGCATATTTACCTAAATTTATAAATATGTGTCTTCTCACGCCACCAAGGCCAAAATGAGTCCACATTCAGTCTTCATCTCGAGTTGCATACCCAAACAATAGATTATGCCGAAAACCGGGATAAAAAATTTGCCCTGGCTGGTCGGAAAGGGGTTTGGGGAATGTGCAATTTTTGTGCTCCGCGGCACTAGCTCGGTAACCGTAAAAAACAAGTTTTTGCGGGTAGTTTTCACTGTGATACAGCTAGGTTTTTGGGCTGGCATGTCCATTTTCTTCAAGAGTGGACCTTTCTGAACATTAACTCACACACAGCCAATCCAAAAAACGATTTTGAAAAAATGGTATTAAATGTCGTTTTTACGGATCTCAGCCCACTGTGTGCTGGGGCAGGCCTGCCAGCGGTTGCCTGTCCTTGGCCCGCGCCCGCCCGCCAAACCTCTTCCTATGTTTCTCGACGAGCTCGGCTGGCACCTTTTTCCAGGCCATTAAATGGCCTGTAGAGGAAGGTCTAAGGAACATTTTGGCGTATAGATCTCGTTCGGGACACGAAGGAGTCGCTTTGAAACTCAAATTGAATATTGGGAATAAATGAAAATTCGCATATTTACCTAAATTTATAAATATGTGTCTTCTCACGCCACCAAGGCCAAAATGAGTCCACATTCAGTCTTCATCTCGAGTTGCATACCCAAACAATAGATTATGCCGAAAACCGGGATAAAAATTTGCCCTGGCTGGTCGGAAAGGGGTTTGGGGAATGTGCAATTTTTGTGCTCCGCGGCACTAGCTCGGTAACCGTAAAAAAACAAGTTTTTGCGGGTAGTTTTCACTGTGATACAGCTAGGTTTTTGGGCTGGCATGTCCATTTTCTTCAAGAGTGGACCTTTCTGAACATTAACTCACACACAGCCAATCCAAAAAACGATTTTGAAAAAATGGTATTAAATGTCGTTTTTACGGATCTCAGCCCACTGTGTGCTGGGGCAGGCCTGCCAGCGGTTGCCTGTCCTTGGCCCGCGCCCGCCCGCCAAACCTCTTCCTATGTTTCTCGACGAGCTCGGCTGGCACCTTTTTCCAGGCCATTAAATGGCCTGTAGAGGAAGGTCTAAGGAACATTTTGGCGTATAGATCTCGTTCGGGACACGAAGGAGTCGCTTTGAAACTCAAATTGAATATTGGGAATAAATGAAAATTCGCATATTTACCTAAATTTATAAATATGTGTCTTCTCACGCCACCAAGGCCAAAATGAGTCCACATTCAGTCTTCATCTCGAGTTGCATACCCAAACAATAGATTATGCCGAAAACCGGGATAAAAAATTTGCCCTGGCTGGTCGGAAAGGGGTTTGGGGAATGTGCAATTTTGTGCTCCGCGGCACTAGCTCGGTAACCGTAAAAAAACAAGTTTTTGCGGGTAGTTTTCACTGTGATACAGCTAGGTTTTGGGCTGGCATGTCCATTTCTCAAGAGTGGACCTTTCTGAACATTAACTCACACACAGCCAATCAAAAAACGATTTTGAAAAATGGTATTAAATGTCGTTTTTACGGATCTCAGCCCACTGTGTGCTGGGGCAGGCCTGCCACGGTGCCTGTCCTTGCCCGCGCCCGCCCGCCAAACCTCTCCTATGTTTCTCGACGAGCTCGGCTGGCACCTTTTTCCAGGCCATAAATGGCCTGTAGAGGAAGGTCTAAGAACATTTGGTAATTTCGCAGGACGAATAAATTAATATGAAAATGAATTTATTAAATTAAAATTGTGCCCTGGCTGGTCGGAAAGGGTTTGGGGAATGTGCAATTTTGTGCTCCGCGGCACTAGCTCGGTAACCGTAAAAAAGTTTTTGCGGGTAGTTTTCACTGTGATACAGCTAGGTTTTGGGCTGGCATGTCATTTTCTTCAAGAGTGGACCTTTCTGAACATTAACTCACACACAGCCAATCCAAAAAACGATTTTGAAAAATGGTATTAAATGTCGTTTTTACGGATCTCAGCCCACTGTGTGCTGGGGCAGGCCTGCCAGCGGTTGCCTGTCCTTGCCCCGCCCGCCCGCCAAACCTCTTCCTATGTTTCTCGACGAGCTCGGCTGGCACCTTTTTCCAGGCCATTAAATGGCCTGTAGAGGAAGGTCTAAGGAACATTTTGGCGTATAGATCTCGTTCGGGACACGAAGGAGTCGCTTTGAAACTCAATTGAATATTGGAATAAATGAAAATTCGCATATTTACCTAAATTTATAAATATGTGTTTCTCACGCCACCAAGGCCAAAATGAGTCCACATTCAGTCTTCATCTCGAGTTGCATACCCAAACAATAGATTATGCCGAAAACCGGGATAAAAAATTTGCCCTGGCTGGTCGGAAAGGGGTTTGGGGAATGTGCAATTTTTGTGCTCCGCGGCACTAGCTCGGTAACCGTAAAAAAACAAGTTTTTGCGGGTAGTTTTCACTGTGATACAGCTAGGTTTTTGGGCTGGCATGTCCATTTTCTTCAAGAGTGGACCTTTCTGAACATTAACTCACACACAGCCAATCCAAAAAACGATTTTGAAAAAATGGTATTAAATGTCGTTTTTACGGATCTCAGCCCACTGTGTGCTGGGGCAGGCCTGCCAGCGGTTGCCTGTCCTTGGCCCGCGCCCGCCCGCCAAACCTCTTCCTATGTTTCTCGACGAGCTCGGCTGGCACCTTTTTCCAGGCCATTAAATGGCCTGTAGAGGAAGGTCTAAGGAACATTTTGGCGTATAGATCTCGTTCGGGACACGAAGGAGTCGCTTTGAAACTCAATTGAATATGGGAATAAATGAAATTCGCATATTTACCTAAATTTATATATGTCTTCTCACGCCACCAAGGCCAAAATGAGTCCACATTCAGTCTTCATCTCGAGTTGCAACCCAAACAATAGATATGCCGAAACCGGGATAAAATTTGCCCTGGCTGGTCGGAAAGGGGTTTGGGGAATGTGCAATTTTTGTGCTCCGCGGCACTAGCTCGGTAACCGTAAAAACAAGTTTTTGCGGGTAGTTTTCACTGTGATACAGCTAGGTTTTTGGGCTGGCATGTCCATTTTCTTCAAGAGTGGACCTTTCTGAACATTAACTCACACACAGCCAATCCAAAAAACGATTTTGAAAATGGTATTAAATGTCGTTTTTACGGATCTCAGCCCACTGTGTGCTGGGGCAGGCCTGCCAGCGGTTGCCTGTCCTTGGCCCGCGCCCCCCGCCAAACCTCTTCTGTTCTCGACGAGCTCGGCTGGCACCTTTTTCAGCCATTAAATGCCTGTAGAGGAACCCCCCGAAGGAGTCGCTTTGAAACTCAAATTGAATATTGGGAATAAATGAAAATTCGCATATTTACCTAAATTTATAAATATGTGTCTTCTCACGCCACCAAGGCCAAAATGAGTCCACATTCAGTCTTCATCTCGAGTTGCATACCCAAACAATAGATTATGCCGAAAACCGGGATAAAAATTTGCCCTGGCTGGTCGGAAAGGGGTTTGGGGAATGTGCAATTTTTGTGCTCCGCGGCACTAGCTCGGTAACCGTAAAAAACAAGTTTTTGCGGGTAGTTTTCACTGTGATACAGCTAGGTTTTTGGGCTGGCATGTCCATTTTCTTCAAGAGTGGACCTTTCTGAACATTAACTCACACACAGCCAATCCAAAAAACGATTTTGAAAAAATGGTATTAAATGTCGTTTTTACGGATCTCAGCCCACTGTGTGCTGGGGCAGGCCTGCCAGCGGTTGCCTGTCCTTGGCCCGCGCCCGCCCGCCAAACCTCTTCCTATGTTTTTTTTTTTTTTTTTTTTTTTTTTTTTTTTTTTTTTTTTTTTTTTTTTTTTTTTTTTTTTTTTTTTTTTTTTTTTTTTTTTTTTTTTTTTTTTTTTTTTTTTTTTTTTTTTTTTTTTTTTTTTTTTTTTTTTTTTTTTTTTTTTTTTTTTTTTTTTTTTTTTTTTTTTTTTTTTTTTTTTTTTTTTTTTTTTTTTTTTGGGGGGGGGGGGGGGGGGGGGGGGGGGGGGGGGGGGGGGGGGGGGGGGGGGGGGGGGGGGGGGGGGGGGGGGGGGGGGGGGGGGGGGGGGGGGGGGGGGGGGGGGGGGGGGGGGGGGGGGGGGGGGGGGGGGGGGGGGGGGGGGGGGGGGGGGGGGGCCCCCAAGGCCAAAATGAGTCCACATTCAGTCTTCATCTCGAGTTGCATACCCAAACAATAGATTATGCCGAAAACCGGGATAAAAATTTGCCCTGGCTGGTCGGAAAGGGGTTTGGGGAATGTGCAATTTTTGTGCTCCGCGGCACTAGCTCGGTAACCGTAAAAAAACAAGTTTTTGCGGGTAGTTTTCACTGTGATACAGCTAGGTTTTTGGGCTGGCATGTCCATTTTCTTCAAGAGTGGACCTTTCTGAACATTAACTCACACACAGCCAATCCAAAAAACGATTTTGAAAAAATGGTATTAAATGTCGTTTTTACGGATCTCAGCCCACTGTGTGCTGGGGCAGGCCTGCCAGCGGTTGCCTGTCCTTGGCCCGCGCCCGCCCGCCAAACCTCTTCCTATGTTTCTCGACGAGCTCGGCTGGCACCTTTTTCCAGGCCATTAAATGGCCTGTAGAGGAAGGTCTAAGGAACATTTTGGCGTATAGATCTCGTTCGGGACACGAAGGAGTCGCTTTGAAACTCAAATTGAATATTGGGAATAAATGAAAATTCGCATATTTACCTAAATTTATAAATATGTGTCTTCTCACGCCACCAAGGCCAAAATGAGTCCACATTCAGTCTTCATCTCGAGTTGCATACCCAAACAATAGATTATGCCGAAAACCGGGATAAAAAATTTGCCCTGGCTGGTCGGAAAGGGGTTTGGGGAATGTGCAATTTTTGTGCTCCGCGGCACTAGCTCGGTAACCGTAAAAAAACAAGTTTTTGCGGGTAGTTTTCACTGTGATACAGCTAGGTTTTTGGGCTGGCATGTCCATTTTCTTCAAGAGTGGACCTTTCTGAACATTAACTCACACACAGCCAATCCAAAAAACGATTTTGAAAAAATGGTATTAAATGTCGTTTTTACGGATCTCAGCCCACTGTGTGCTGGGGCAGGCCTGCCAGCGGTTGCCTGTCCTTGGCCCGCGCCCGCCCGCCAAACCTCTTCCTATGTTTCTCGACGAGCTCGGCTGGCACCTTTTTCCAGGCCATTAAATGGCCTGTAGAGGAAGGTCTAAGGAACATTTTGGCGTATAGATCTCGTTCGGGACACGAAGGAGTCGCTTTGAAACTCAAATTGAATATTGGGAATAAATGAAAATTCGCATATTTACCTAAATTTATAAATATGTGTCTTCTCACGCCACCAAGGCCAAAATGAGTCCACATTCAGTCTTCATCTCGAGTTGCATACCCAAACAATAGATTATGCCGAAAACCGGGATAAAAATTGCCCTGGCTGGTCGGAAAGGGGTTTGGGGAATGTGCAATTTTTGTGCTCCGCGGCACTAGCTCGGTAACCGTAAAAAAACAAGTTTTTGCGGGTAGTTTTCACTGTGATACAGCTAGGTTTTGGGCTGGCATGTCCATTTTCTTCAAGAGTGGACCTTTCTGAACATTAACTCACACACAGCCAATCCAAAAACGATTTTGAAAAATGGTATTAAATGTCGTTTTTACGGATCTCAGCCCACTGTGTGCTGGGGCAGGCCTGCCAGCGGTTGCCTGTCCTTGGCCCGCGCCCGCCCGCCAAACCTCTTCCTATGTTTCTCGACGAGCTCGGCTGGCACCTTTTTCCAGGCCATTAAATGGCCTGTAGAGGAAGGTCTAAGGAACATTTTGGCGTATAGATCTCGTTCGGGACACGAAGGAGTCGCTTTGAAACTCAAATTGAATATTGGGAATAAATGAAAATTCGCATATTTACCTAAATTTATAAATATGTGTCTTCTCACGCCACCAAGGCCAAAATGAGTCCACATTCAGTCTTCATCTCGAGTTGCATACCCAAACAATAGATTATGCCGAAAACCGGGATAAAAATTTGCCCTGGCTGGTCGGAAAGGGGTTTGGGGAATGTGCAATTTTTGTGCTCCGCGGCACTAGCTCGGTAACCGTAAAAAAACAAGTTTTTGCGGGTAGTTTTCACTGTGATACAGCTAGGTTTTTGGGCTGGCATGTCCATTTTCTTCAAGAGTGGACCTTTCTGAACATTAACTCACACACAGCCAATCCAAAAAACGATTTTGAAAAAATGGTATTAAATGTCGTTTTTACGGATCTCAGCCCACTGTGTGCTGGGGCAGGCCTGCCAGCGGTTGCCTGTCCTTGGCCCGCGCCCGCCCGCCAAACCTCTTCCTATGTTTCTCGACGAGCTCGGCTGGCACCTTTTTCCAGGCCATTAAATGGCCTGTAGAGGAAGGTCTAAGGAACATTTTGGCGTATAGATCTCGTTCGGGACACGAAGGAGTCGCTTTGAAACTCAAATTGAATATTGGGAATAAATGAAAATTCGCATATTTACCTAAATTTATAAATATGTGTCTTCTCACGCCACCAAGGCCAAAATGAGTCCACATTCAGTCTTCATCTCGAGTTGCATACCCAAACAATAGATTATGCCGAAAACCGGGATAAAAAAATTTTCCCTGGCTGGTCGGAAAGGGGTTTGGGGAATGTGCAATTTTTGTGCTCCGCGGCACTAGCTCGGTAACCGTAAAAAAACAAGTTTTTGCGGGTAGTTTTCACTGTGATACAGCTAGGTTTTTGGGCTGGCATGTCCATTTTCTTCAAGAGTGGACCTTTCTGAACATTAACTCACACAGCCAATCCAAAAAACGATTTTGAAAAAATGGTATTAAATGTCGTTTTTACGGATCTCAGCCCACTGTGTGCTGGGGCAGGCCTGCCAGCGGTTGCCTGTCCTTGGCCCGCGCCCGCCCGCCAAACCTCTTCCTATGTTTCTCGACGAGCTCGGCTGGCACCTTTTTCCAGGCCATTAAATGGCCTGTAGAGGAAGGTCTAAGGAACATTTTGGCGTATAGATCTCGTTCGGGACACGAAGGAGTCGCTTTGAAACTCAAATTGAATATTGGGAATAAATGAAAATTCGCATATTTACCTAAATTTATAAATATGTGTCTTCTCACGCCACCAAGGCCAAAATGAGTCCACATTCAGTCTTCATCTCGAGTTGCATACCCAAACAATAGATTATGCCGAAAACCGGGATAAAAAATTTGCCCTGGCTGGTCGGAAAGGGGTTTGGGGAATGTGCAATTTTTGTGCTCCGCGGCACTAGCTCGGTAACCGTAAAAAAACAAGTTTTTGCGGGTAGTTTTCACTGTGATACAGCTAGGTTTTTGGGCTGGCATGTCCATTTTCTTCAAGAGTGGACCTTTCTGAACATTAACTCACACACAGCCAATCCAAAAAACGATTTTGAAAAAATGGTATTAAATGTCGTTTTTACGGATCTCAGCCCACTGTGTGCTGGGGCAGGCCTGCCAGCGGTTGCCTGTCCTTGGCCCGCGCCCCCCGCCAAACCTCTTCCTATGTTTCTCGACGAGCTCGGCTGGCACCTTTTTCCAGGCCATTAAATGGCCTGTAGAGGAAGGTCTAAGGAACATTTTGGCGTATAGATCTCGTTCGGGACACGAAGGAGTCGCTTTGAAATCAAATTGAATATTGGGAATAAATGAAAATTCGCATATTTACCTAAATTTATAAATGTGTCTTCTCACGCCACCAAGGCCAAAATGAGTCCACATTCAGTCTTCTCTCGAGTTGCAACCCAAACAATAGATTATGCCGAAAACGGGATAAAAAATTTGCCCTGGCTGGTCGGAAAGGGGTTGGGGAATGTGCAATTTTGTGCTCCGCGGCACTACTCGGTAACCGTAAAAAAACAGTTTTTGCGGGTAGTTTTCACTGTGATACAGCTAGGTTTTTGGGCTGGCATGTCCATTTTCTTCGAGTGGACCTTTCTGACATTACTCACACACAGCCAATCCAAAAAACGATTTTGAAAAAATGGTATTAAATGTCGTTTTTACGGATCTCAGCCCACTGTGTGCTGGGCAGGCCTGCCAGCGGTTGCCTGTCCTTGGCCCGCGCCCGCCCGCCAAACCTCTTCCTATGTTTCTCGACGAGCTCGGCTGGCACCTTTTCCAGGCCATTAAATGGCCTGTAGAGGAAGGTCTAAGGAACATTTTGGCGTATAGATCTCGTTCGGGACACGAAGGAGTCGCTTTGAAACTCGAATTGAATATTGGGAATAAATGAAAATTCGCATATTTACCTAAATTTATAAATATGTGTCTTCTCACGCCACCAAGGCCAAAATGAGTCCACATTCAGTCTTCATCTCGAGTTGCATACCCAAACAATAGATTATGCCGAAAACCGGGATAAAAAATTTGCCCTGGCTGGTCGGAAAGGGGTTTGGGGAATGTGCAATTTTTGTGCTCCGCGGCACTAGCTCGGTAACCGTAAAAAAACAAGTTTTTGCGGGTAGTTTTCACTGTGATACAGCTAGGTTTTTGGGCTGGCATGTCCATTTTCTTCAAGAGTGGACCTTTCTGAACATTAACTCACACACAGCCAATCCAAAAAACGATTTTGAAAAAATGGTATTAAATGTCGTTTTTACGGATCTCAGCCCACTGTGTGCTGGGGCAGGCCTGCCAGCGGTTGCCTGTCCTTGGCCCGCGCCCGCCCGCCAAACCTCTTCCTATGTTTCTCGACGAGCTCGGCTGGCACCTTTTTCCAGGCCATTAAATGGCCTGTAGAGGAAGGTCTAAGGAACATTTGGCGTATAGATCTCGTTCGGGACACGAAGGAGTCGCTTTGAAACTCAAATTGAATATTGGGAATAAATGAAAATTCGCATATTTACCTAAATTTATAAAAATGTGTCTTCTCACGCCACCAAGGCCAAAATGAGTCCACATTCAGTCTTCATCTCGAGTTGCATACCCAAAAAATAGATTATGCCGAAAACCGGGATAAAAAAAATTTTCCCTGGCTGGTCGGAAAGGGGTTTTTGGGGGAAAGTGCAATTTTTGTGCTCCGCGGCACTAGCTCGGTAACCGTAAAAAAACAAGTTTTTGCGGGTAGTTTTCACTGTGATACAGCTAGGTTTTTGGGCTGGCATGTCCATTTTCTTCAAGAGTGGACCTTTCTGAACATTAACTCACACACAGCCAATCCAAAAAACGATTTTGAAAAAATGGTATTAAATGTCGTTTTTACGGATCTCAGCCCACTGTGTGCTGGGGCAGGCCTGCCAGCGGTTGCCTGTCCTTGGCCCGCGCCCGCCCGCCAAACCTCTTCCTATGTTTCTCGACGAGCTCGGTTTGGGACCTTTTTCCAGGCCATTAAATGGCCTGTAGAGGAAGGTCTAAGGAACATTTTGGCGTATAGATCTCGTTCGGGACACGAAGGAGTCGCTTTGAAACTCGAATTGAATATTGGGAATAAATGAAAATTCGCATATTTACCTAAATTTATAAATATGTGTCTTCTCACGCCACCAAGGCCAAAATGAGTCCACATTCAGTCTTCATCTCGAGTTGCATACCCAAACAATAGATTATGCCGAAAACCGGGATAAAAATTTGCCCTGGCTGGTCGGAAAGGGGTTTGGGGAATGTGCAATTTTTGTGCTCCGCGGCACTAGCTCGGTAACCGTAAAAAAACAAGTTTTTGCGGGTAGTTTTCACTGTGATACAGCTAGGTTTTTGGGCTGGCATGTCCATTTTCTTCAAGAGTGGACCTTTCTGAACATTAACTCACACACAGCCAATCCAAAAAACGATTTTGAAAAAATGGTATTAAATGTCGTTTTTACGGATCTCAGCCCACTGTGTGCTGGGGCAGGCCTGCCAGCGGTTGCCTGTCCTTGGCCCGCGCCCGCCCGCCAAACCTCTTCCTATGTTTCTCGACGAGCTCGGCTGGCACCTTTTTCCAGGCCATTAAATGGCCTGTAGAGGAAGGTCTAAGGAACATTTTGGCGTATAGATCTCGTTCGGGACACGAAGGAGTCGCTTTGAAACTCAAATTGAATATTGGGAATAAATGAAAATTCGCATATTTACCTAAATTTATAAATATGTGTCTTCTCACGCCACCAAGGCCAAAATGAGTCCACATTCAGTCTTCTCTCGAGTTGCATACCCAAACAAAAGATTATGCCGAAAAACCGGGGAAAAAAAATTTTCCCTGGCTGGTCGGAAAGGGGGGGAATGTGCAATTTTTGTGCTCCGCGGCACTAGCTCGGTAACCGTAAAAAAAAAAGTTTTTGCGGGTAGTTTTCACTGTGATACAGCTAGGTTTTTGGGCTGGCATGTCCATTTTCTTCAAGAGTGGACCTTTCTGAAAATTAACTCACACACAGCCAATCCAAAAAACGATTTTTAAAAAATGGTATTAAATGTCGTTTTTACGGATTCAGCCCACTGTGTGCTGGGGCAGGCCTGCCAGCGGTTGCCTGTCCTTGGCCCGCGCCCGCCCGCCAAACCCCTTCCTATGTTTTCGACGAGCTCGGCTGGCACCTTTTTCCAGGCCATTAAATGGCCTGTAGAGGAAGGTCTAAGGAACATTTTGGCGTATAGATCTCGTTCGGGACCGAAGGGGTCGCTTTGAAAATCAAATTGAATATTGGGAATAAATGAAAATTCGCATATTTACCTAAATTTATAAAAAGTGTCTTCTCACGCCCCCAAGGCCAAAATGAGTCCACATTCAGTCTTCTCTCGAGTTGCATACCCAAAAAATAATTATGCCGAAAACCGGGATAAAAAAATT
>NW_023144633.1:8942635-8963224 GCF_012932325.1 Thrips palmi
TCTGGGCCTTCTCACGGTTCGACTCGGCCCTGGAATTTCCCAGACCGAAATGGTGGTTTGGGTCGCGCGCACCTGTTTCCAGGACGGATCGCGCCCGGGGTGAGGTTTAGTCCTGGAAACGGGTGCGCGACCCGAGTTTTCTGACCGGGTTTCCCAGGACCAAGCCCCCCCCCGGTCGCTTACCGTCCTGGAAACGAGTTTTTCTGGCCCCCCTCGGGCTCGGGCACCCGCTTCCAGGTTGCCGTCCGTCCTGGAAACGATTTTATCGTGGAGCCGGACGGGCGTCACTCCCAGGTTCATCAGTCGTCCTGGAAACGAGTGTGCCTCAAACCTCTCGCCGTCTGCGCACCGCGCGCCCGGCAAGGAGGCAATCCCGCCGCGCTGCCGCGCCGGGGGGTTAGAAGGGTGGCCTACCTCGCCCCTGTCAACTGTCCCCTTCCCTCCCCTCCCCTCTCCCCCTCCCCGCCCTTCCCCCGCCACCGCGCGACTGCCAGCGCCACCGCGACGGCTCTTCATTTTAAACGTCAAAGATCTTCGCGCCAATGACGCCATCTTGCCTAAGCCGAAAAAGAAAAAGAACATCAACATCAAACACACCCCACTCGAACCGAGAAGGCCGTGAGGGGGAATGCCAAAACGTTGCAAAAGGTATTTTATTGGGGTTTTGGTGGTTATCAGGTGATATTTCGTAGGCTTTTACTTATTTGCGTTCGCAAAAGCATCCGCTTTGTCCGCCAATCAATGCAGTAATTATCGTTGTCCTCATTGGGGCTTTTTTGCACGAAAGTCGACTGTGTTCTCGCTGCGTTGTGAAAGCCTTAACGTCATGTTAATGGTTTTGGAACTGAGCTTGGCATTTCGCTTTTGCATTCGAATTGTCTCTGTTGGACGTGTTTTCCTTTCATTCACTCGGGATCATAGCCTTTCACAGTGGGCAAAAACACCCGAAAAACCGGCAATAAGTCCTTGTACTCGATTGCGTTGTCCAATACCGTCCAAATTCGGTAGGATGGCTTGTGTTATTATTGTTTTGAGACCCATCTTGAGATATTTTAAGAAGGTTTCTCTGACTTCTTTTCTATAATGCAATGGGACTGGTCTTGCATTTTGCTTTATTGGTGGATGATCTGTGTCAATTCGGAATCTAAGCCATGGGCATGTACCCCAAAAATTTTTAGTTGTCTTTTGCAAATACATCATGATGAGTCTTAAGTATGTTTTCTAACACTTCCTTTTGTTCTGGTGTTAGGTTTTTACTGCTCTTTTCCAAGAGTGTTTGCAAATCTTCTGGCAACCTCCAACGGTGGCTCTCTTGGAGTTGTTTTAAATTTTCTGCGCCAAATATGGGGCTACTTCGTGTTCTGTCCAAGCCACTCCACAAAGGTGACACAACTCCACAATTTCTTCTGTTTCTTCTGCCCCCTCGTCCCCCTCAACAAGGACAGGGTCCTCATCAGGCTCCATATTAGGGTGGGCCGTGAAACACGATTTTTCGATATCGCAACCGTAATAGCGCGCCAAAGTTACTTCATGGCAATACAAAAAAAAACGCGATCTGGGCCAGGTCTGTAATTTAAAATTTGCCCTCGCGCATCAACGTTGAAAATTCGAAAATTCGACTTTTACGGGTTTTTCTAAAAACAGCCATAGAAACTGAACCAGTTGTCCAAATGATGTTTCCGAGACGGAAATGGAAACGCCCTGATCATGCTTTATCAGTTTAAGACCCCCGGGGACCCTCTCCGAGCAGTAGGGGACCAATGGGAGAAAATTACAAAATTACCTTTTTTTTTCCCTTTTTTTTTTTAAAAAATGAAAAAATTGCCTGTAGGGTTTGATACGGCCATCCTGATGTAAACCCGTACCCGAACCATACCCCTTTTTCATCTTCTCTAAGGGCCCCTTTCCCGTTTTAAGCGCACGGGGTACCCGGGATCCTTTCACACGTTAGGATTTGGACGCCAAAAACACATGTTTTACTAAAAATGCAAAATTATCGGTACTCAGGGCACTGTAGGGCACTCGTCTCGTCCGTATGAACTGTAGTGACTCTAAAAGATAACTAGATGGTGTCTTTGCGTGGCGGGAAACCCCAACCCGTATATAGACAATCGGACGAATAGACCTTTAGAACGCTATTTCCATTGAAGGTTCGGTTAAATCCTTTTTCCCCAAACATTGGGTTTTTTCACTGTACTGCTCTTGGCTCCCCCGGAAAATCCGAGAGGGACTCAGCCCTCACCATCAGAAGGTGGCAGTACGTCGAGATTCACCCCCCCCTTTAAAACCAACCAACCGAGGTGGGGCTGCGACACACTTTTAAAAAGGGCCGTACATTTAAAGGGAAAAAGGTACGGCTAGACCGTACCACACGATGTAAGAACAGCTGTCCCAAAAAAAACCGTGCTTCCCATGAGACCCCCATTCATAAAAAAAACCGTACTCCGTACCCCAAAAGCCGTACTGGCTGAGGTAGGGTGGTACCAGGCAAATGTTTACCGGGACTGTGACTGTATTTTTTCCCGTGGATTTTTCCTACAGCGCATAAGCTGACACCTCGATACTGTATGCAGGAGATTGGAGCGAAACGCAAAGGTACAGTACGCCAGAACGAAGGTAAACGTTTACCTGTGAGAAGACATGACTTCCAAAATTGGTCAACTGGCGTAACATGTCGCAGGCAGTCCTCCGCACAAATTTTAACGGAATTGAGAAACAATCTACGATTTACGAAGCCAAACGAAACATCGGCGTGTCTAGGGGGGGGGCTCAGCTCTACTAGCGCACCAAGCGTAAGTATGTCCCCTGGGCCGTTGCAAGCGGACATAATAACAGTGAGAGAGGAAATGAGAATCTACACTCGTGGAAAAAATTAAAGGAAGGTTTTTTTGAGCTGGCCGTAAATACCTTAGTTTTTGTCCGATCTTAACGAAACTTCGTGACGGGCAGCTTTGAAGGGTCCTCTTGACGCAGGGGAAGTTGCATTTGCGAGGATTGATGTTTAGGGGTGGTTTCACCCCCGTTAAGGGGGTGGTGCCGAAAAACGCAACTTTTAAAGGGGTCTACAGGGGTCGCGGTGGGTTCGAAAAATTTAAAAACCACTCAGGGCGCTTCGTCTTGACGCCTTCTACAAAACGCAACCCCCGCCAGCCCTCTCCGACGAACCTACCCCACAACCCCCACCCCCCTCTAAAATCCAGAGTTTTTAACCGACAGCTCTAAAATTTGCGCCACGCCCCTTCTCTGGACTCCTTGATGCAGGGAAAGTCCACCCCAGTTCAAAGAGTCCCCAACCACCCCTTGGAGGGGCGCAACGGATTTTTTGTTTTAAAACCCCTTCTGACATGAAGCACTCCCGATCATCGGACGGCGAGGGAAATTCCCATAATCCGTCCTTGGGTGGACAGGATCAATGCCGAAAAAAACCCCGTTTCGAAAGCTCCCCCTGGCGTGAACAGGGGTGGTTCAATGTTTGGGGTGCGAAACCCCCCGAGCTTAAGGGTTGAAATGTGCCCGCCGCGCTTTCCCTGCTTTACAGCACGGCCAGAGGCACCGGCCGTAACCCGCTTGGCTGCAAAATTTTTGCGTGAAGACCCAGTTTACCGACCAAAATGTTCAAATTTCACCCAAAAAACCGCCCCTAAGTTTGGGCCCCCCTGGAGGGTGAACGAGTTGAAACCTCGACGGTGGGGGCCGCGGAATCTGAAGCGCGGACGCTTCATTACCCGACCCTCAAAAACTCGGAACTTTCCAATCGCGCGTTCACTGCCAAATCGGGGCGGAATTTTATATCGAACGAACGGAACGGCATGGACACGCCCCGCTGGGCTCCCCGGGGGTAGGCAGCCCACGTACCCCCGTGGTCCCCCTCCTCGCTTTCCCCTTCAATTTTAACGTTTTGCGGTTTGTTTTGCGGGGGAGAATAATTGCTGCGATCCATTAAGGGCCCGGGACAGGTGAAAAAATGATCTCAGAAACTGCTGGTCCCAAAAATTCTTATTTTCTGTCAAAATCTTACTCTTGATGATAAACTATTTCACCCAAAATCCCATCCCATAATATCAAGCGGTTCCTGAGATAAGGTTTTTTTATAATTTTTTAAGTGTTTGTTAAAAAAATTTCCCGTGCGTTTCCCATTTTTTGGGGTTTTTGACCTGACCCACATATTTTTTTGTTCGTCTAAGTCCAAAGAACAAACGCAAGTGACAGATTTTAGTTTCCGGGAATTTATAGCAAAATACCAACTTTTCAATTTTGACATTTTTCAAAAACCAAAGATTTTCCCTTTTTTTTTAAAAAAACCCATATCCAAAACCATACTTTGGGTGGAAATACAAAAACTGTCACTTGCGTTTCCTCGCAATAACCTACTGAGTCAGTGGAAAAAATATCATTGACGACACTTCAAACTGTATGCGCACAGGACCATTCAAATGTTAAAAAAATGTCTTCGGGGGAAAAGGGCGTTTAAGTTTGGTGACAAAATTTTAATGGATTTTCAGCCAAAAAAATCTCCCTTTCGCATACTATTTTGTCGTAAAAGGTTGACCTGGATATTTTTTTACTTCTTTGATTCATTTTTTAAAAAATCCCAGCATGCACAACTGAAAATGTCCATTACATTATCATTGGCAAGCTTCTAAAGCATGCATTTCACTTAAATTGATCAACCCAAAGTACAAAATAGACAAGTTTTAGTGACTTCTTAGATGAAAAAAAACATGTGATTACTAATATAATGGAAATTTTGAACTAGGCATGCTGGAATCTTTTTAAAAAAGAATCGAAAGAAGTGCAAAATGTGAAAATAAGCCTTTTACGTCAAAATAGTATGCGCAAGAGGATTGTTCAAGATACGGCTAAATAAAGCCAAAACAGTCCAAAAAAGACAATTCGACTGGGTTCAAGACCTAGCATATGCCTTCAAAAATCAAATCTTAGTCTCTTTGAAGTATGATTTCATATTCCCCAAAAAATTATGACAGTGGGGTTTTATTTTGAAAATGGCAAGATTTTCGCTAGAACCCCCCTCCCCCCCCCCCCCCTTGATGGCAAAACGGACAATTTTTCTAAAGTGTCGTAAATGCAGGAGTGTGCGAAAAGATGTATTTTTAAACACTTCCAGGTCCCGGATAGTCGAAGTCCCGACAGATCCTGAAAAAGGAAGGTCCCAAAGGGGCCATTTTCCACCCAGAACTCATTTCATTCAATTTCCCCCCAAACTTCTTATTTTTTCACCTTCCCCCCGGCCTTAAAAGCGGCGCCAAAACTCGGGGGAATTCGGGAAAATTTAAGGGGGGGAAAACGAGGAGGGGGACACACGGTTTTACGATGGGCTGCCTACTCCCGGGGGCCGCAGCGTGCGTGTCCATGCCGTTCCGTTCGTTCGATATGAAATTCCGCACCGATTTGGCAGTGAACGCGCGATTGGAAAGTTCCGAGTTTTGAGGGTCTGGTAATGAAGCGTCCGCGCTTCAGATTCCACGGCCCCCACCGTCGAGGCTCAACTCGTTCACCCTCCAGAGGGGCCCCCAAATTAGGGGTGGCTTTTTGTGAAATTTGAACATTTTGGTCGGTAAACTGTTTTTTTCACGCGAAAATTGCAGCCAAGCGGGTTGCGGCCGGTGCCTCTGGCCGTGCTGTTCGCAGGGAAAGCGCGGCGGGCACATTTCAACCCTAAAGCTCGGGGGTTGCGCACCCATAACATTGAACCACCCCTGTTCACGCCAGGGGGTAGCTTTCGAAACGGGGTCTTTTCGGCATTGCACAGTGGTTTAAAATGCTGATATAGGGGGAATAAGTCGATTTTTCAAAATCGTCCTGGAGGCATGCTGGGGGGTGGAAACCGACTATAATCCCAATAAAAACGTAAAATAACTTTCATGACTTTTAAATTGAGCTGGGAGCCACGGGGACAGGTTCGATTCTAGTATTTGGTATTTTAGGCAATTTCACCTAATTCACGGTTAGCGCGACTCCTTGAAAAACAAGGACGGTTTTTGAAAAACAAGGAAAGATGGAACACTTCAAGGAAGTTCCTTGGATGGGGCCCTCCCATTCCAAGGAGGCCCCCTGTTTTCCAAGGCCAGTCCCTTGTTTTCTTGGCTCCAGAAAAATTCCAAGGGCCCGCCTTGTTTTTGGGGGGCACTTCCAAAGGGGGCGCCTTGGTTGGTCTCTGCCGTTTCAAGGAACCGCCTTGTTTGTCCTCAAAAGCTCGAGTTTCGTCGTCGGCCACGTCATGAGGTCCCCGATGACGTCCCCTTGGGGTTCACCATGACGACCACCATGTTTCTCCGTGCCGTTGAGGCTGCCGGGTCTCACAGTGGCCAACGCCGAAAACCGTTTTCTTCTACGTCCAGTACTTTCGGAGATACGAGGACGTACCCCGAGGCCGCCGTCCAGGCGGAGGAGGGAAATGGTGATTTTTTCGAGGCCAAAGTTGCTCTGGGCCCCGAGCCTACTTGGTGTCCGGGACTTTTGACTTCGGAATCGGGTTAGGGGGGTTTCCGGCCCACCTCAAAAACCCAAAATTTTTTTTAAGTTCCGGCCAGCCGTTTGTCCAGGATGGCGACAAACATCATCCAATCAGCAAAAAAAGTCCAAAAATCCAGCTGTTTGACGCCATCCGGGGCAAACGGCTGGCCGGAATTTGACCAAATTTTGGGTTTTGAGGTGGGCCGGCACCCCCCCAACCCGATTCCGAAGTCAAAAGTCCCCGGGCACCAAGTAGGCTCGTGGCCAGAGCAACTTTGGCCTCGAAAAAATCACCACTTCCTTCTCCGCCTGGACGGCGGCCTCGTGGTACGTCCTCGTATCTCCGAAAGTATGGGCGTAGAAGAAAACGGTTTTTTGGCGTTTGGGCCCCTGTGAGACCCCGGGAGCCTCAACGGCACGGAGAAAAGAAAATGGGGGTCGTCATGGTGAACCCCAAGGGGACGTCATCGGGGACCTCATGACGTGGCCGACGACGTAACTCGAGCTTTTGAGGACAAACAAGGCGGTTCCTTGAAACGGCAGAGACCAACCAAGGCGTCCCCTTGGAAGTGCACCCCAAAAACAAGGCGGGCCCTTGGAATTTGTCTGGAGTCCAAGAAAAGAAGGGACGGGCCCTTTGGGAAAAACAGGGGAGCCTCCTTGGAATAGAAGCACACTTCCAAGGAACTTCCTTGAAGTGTTCCATCTTTCCTTGTTTTTCAAAAACCGTCCTTGTTTTTCAAGGAGTCGCGCTAACCGTGTTTTCTTCAATTTTTCTCACCGCTATTTTTTCCGGTAGGGCGATGCTACTGGTAAGCTGGCGTCTTTTTCTCTTAGTTTCATCACTAGACAAAGGAAAGCAGCATATAGCACAAACATTCCCTTTTGCGCTTGGGCCCACGGTTGCGGTTTTTTGCTATAAATGCATTCAAAACCTATAAAAACGTACTTTTTGAGTTTTGGTCATCTATGTGAGCGTATGTAGCTGAGTTATTGGTGCGAGGCGCTTCCCTTACATGTATATTAACATGTCCTGGCGATAACTTTTCCGCATACGTCCGCAACACGAAACGCAAGGGCATCAACACCACAAAAACGTGCCAAATTGATTAGTTTTGGGGTTAATCGCTTCTGGTGTGCACCATTCAAAATGAAAAAAACCTTAGTGCGATTGTTTTTCTTTTCAAATATTTTGTTTTTCTTAGTAACAAAATGGTTTAATGCGGCTCAGAAGTTAAAACTAAGTATTTTGAGCATTTTTTAGTTTTGCATTTTTTGTCAATTCTGTCATTTTTCTTCTAATTTTACTATTTTTCTCATTATTTTAGGATCATAAATCCAATTTTTATCGGACCACCTTTTCCTTTGAACTGGTCTTTGCCTATTGCCTACAGATGATTCAGTTCAATTCTGGTATCATTTGGTCGCACGGGACGCTTGCTAGGACTTATTCCCCCGAAAATCGCATTTTAAACCACTGTGCATTGATCCTGTCCACCCAAGGACGGATTATGGTGAATTTCATCGCCGTCCGATGATCGGTAGTGCTTCATGTCAGAAGGGGTTGAAAACAAACAATCCGTTGCGCCCCTCCAAGGGGTGGCTATGGGACTCTTTGAACTGGGGTGGACTTTCCCTGCATCAGAGGAGTCCAGAGACGGACGTGTGCGCAATTTCAGAGCTGTCGGTTAAAAACTCTGGATTTTAGAGGGGGTGGGGGTTGTAGGGGGTAGGTTCGTCGGAGAGGGCTGGCGGGGGTTGCGTTTTGTAGAAGGCGTCAAGACAAAGCGCCCTGAGTGGTTTTTAAATTTTTCGAACCCACCGCGACCCCTGTAGACCCTTCAAAAGTTGCGTTTTTCGGCACCACCCCCTTAACGGGGGTGAAACCACCCCTAAACATCAATCCTCGCAAATGCAACTTCCCATGCGTCAAGAGGACCCTTCAAAGCTGCCCGTCACGAAGTTTCGTTAAGATCGGACAAAAACTAAGGTATTTACGGCCAGCTCAAAAAAACGTTCCTTTAATTTTGTCCACGAGTGTATACGATGGATAAGAAAAACCTGTATAAACGTGCAGCGACCTTCTGTCGTTAATCCAGACGAGCCAATTACGGCCTAAAATACGTTTTAATTCCAGATTAACGAGATATACAGTGTAAATAGCGTTCTAAAGGTCTCTTCGTTCGATTGTCTACATACTGGCGGGTTCCTGCCACGCAAAGACACCATCTAGTTATCTATTTAGAGTCACCACAGTTCATACGGACGAGACGAGTGCCCTACAGTGCCCTGAGTACCAATAATTTGCATTTATGGTAAAACATGTGTTTTTGGCGTCCAAATCCTAACGTGTGAACGGATCCCGGGGTACCCCGTGCGCTTAAAACGGGAAAGGGGCCCTTTGCCTTTGTCTTCGTTTTAGTGATGTGTTTTTGGAGTGAAAAGGAATTTGAAAAGAAGAAGGCAGCTCATATCTATGGTTTTTTCAGAATCATGTTTATTAAACATGTTTTTTCTCATGTTCATCACAGTCTTTAAAATCTTTAAAATTTGCTTCTAATAACTTGTAAGTACAACCAAAATAATACTTCTCATGTTCATTAGAATTAGAAACATAACAGTCATTTTCAATAATCTTCCATCATTTGAAAAACTTAAAAAATAAAGTACAGTGAAATATCACATTTCAAGACACAGCTCTAACTCTAACTCTTCACTCTCACACGTATCATGTTTCTCATGTTCATTAGCTTTATAAACATCAGTCATTTTCAAAAATCTTCAATCATTTGAAAATCTTAAAAAATCAAGTAAAATTAAGTATCACATTTCAAGACACCACTCTAACTGTCACTCTTCACTCTCAGTTGGAGTCTGATGATGATGATTTGGGCTGTCTTTTCCTTTTTGTGGCAGGGTTTTTCTTTGGTTCAAAGTCGCTACTTTCTTCACTACCTTCACTTGCGTCATCTGAACTTGAATCATGACTCTGTTAGTGTTTTTTCTGTTCCTTCTTCTCTTGGGCTTTCTTCTGTTCCTTCTTCTCTTGGGCTTTCTTCTGTTCATTCTTAGGTTTTCTTGGCCCATGGCGATAGTACTTCTTTAGTAACTGTTCCTGTTTAGCTTTTCCTTCGTCGGATGTTTCTGATTCCGTCATCAAATCTTCCTGTGCGAGTCCACCTTGCTGAAATCCCTGCAGCCCTTTGGTCAGGGTTTCTCCGAAAGCTTGGAAACCGATCTCGGCAAAGTAGAATTGATTGGGGGGAAAAAGCCTTTCGCCCGTTACAACACAGTACTTAAGGACCTGAAGAATGGGAATCTGTGAAAAATAAGAAAGGCAAATCAGTGTCGAACATTTTAAAATGTATACTAAATAATCATACACTTTGGAGTTACTCACAATGAAGAGGAATGCAGCTTGGGGAGATATGCCTTGGCAGCGGTAATGGGCATATTCTACATATTTCCGTAGCACTGTAGCACTAATGAGCTGGTACCCTGCACCAGCTGCATAATGTGCTTGGATAATCCAATCTTCAGGAAATTTATTGTTTCTGGCACATCTGAAAATAAAACAAGGAACTTAGTAAATGAAGCGAGTCATGCATTAAGTGTGGCAGTTATTCATTTTGTGAACTGTCTACTACAACTTACTTCATGAAGTGCACTTTGCGGTTCGTCCTTGTCTCACATATGCTATCGCATACAGGACAATAAAAGCTGCTGGTCACATGCCTCTCCACAAGGTCGATTAAGTTACCGGTGAAAGCTGCAGGCAGGGAATCCCCCCCTAGTAGATTCAGCAGCATGGAGTTGAAGCCAAATGTTTTCTTTATAAAGCGGCACACACGCTCATTAGCAGTGATGTTTTTGACACTAAGGCAGTCATGATCAGCCCAGACCTAAGGAACAGAAGAAAAAAAAACACTTAGACTTTACATTCTGTTCACGGCGTCGTTTTTCATTGTGTTGTTGGTACAACACAAAATAGAAGAGTTGTCACTACCGGGCTTATCAAAATTCTTTCCAAAGCAAAACTCACTCAAGTCATCCAAACCAGTTAATACAAGGTAGGTGTACGCAAGAACGTGTCTTGTCGTAACAGGCTTCGCGATGCTGCGCCAGTTTCGACAATCCACGCCTGGCGTTTACACCTACCTTGGCCTGCGGCGCTAGCCTGCCTTCGGTAGGCAATGGCTTGGCCATCGTCGGTTTCTTCCAGCTTGTTGCATGCTGGGGGGCTCCACCCCCCAGACGCCCCTCAGATCACACGATCTTGACCCTTGAAACTTTTAAACTTGGCAAGGCTGGGGGGCCCTGCCCCCCAGACCCCCCTTACCTCAAGACAGAAGGCATCTGCCTGCAGCACTGCGAAAAAACCACAGTGAATCCCGTTAATTTTTTTGCCGGGATTTACTGTAGTTCAGAACACAGGATTTACCGTGCCTGGCTACAGTATCTACTGTACCTGGTACAGGATATTCCGTACTCCACCCCTGTGGTACAGTAAATCCCGTACAAAGTACAGTAGATCCTGTTAAAAAAGTACAGTAAATCCTGTACTCTGAACTACAGTGACAGCTGTACTAATCACTACAGGATTTACTGTGATTTTTTCCCACAGTGAGACAACTCGATTTTTGGCCGTTTTTTAGGTGGTTTTTGGCTATAAAAACTGAACCAGATGAGCTAGGGTAGTGAAATATTGCGTGTGCCGAGCCTAGGACATACCTAAAACGTGTGCAAAATCTCACGGAGATCGGCCGAGCCGTTCAGGAGGAGTAGTGCACACAGACAGACAGGCAGACAGACAGACACACTATGAGAAAAAATGACGGTAAATCCTGGATAATTTTTTTGCCAAACTTTACCGTACTTCAAAAACCAGTATCCTCCGTACACTCTACAGTATTTACCGTACTTGTTTTACAAAATATTCCGTAGTCTTTTAACAGTAGTTACCGTTCTTCCGTACAGTCCATGCCGTAGGAAAGACCAGATCTGGTCCCAACAAAGGCCGCTTCCAAGAAGTGTCCACATCAGGATCTTCAAAAAAAGGGGTCGACCGACTGAAAAATTTTATTGCACCTTTCAATAGGTCTCGTCAAGACCTTTCCAACGAGTGGTCGGAAGAGGGGTCCAGGAGTCCGACTTCAGCAGTTGCGTACATCAGGAACTTGGAAAAAGAGGGTCAATCGAGTGAACAAAATTATAGCAGTTTTTGATAGGTATTAAAAGTACGGGATTGCCGGGGAAAAATGAACGGGATTCCCTTTAAAATAAGTACGGCGTTTCCTGTAAAAAAAAGGACGGAATTGCCTGTAAAAAAACGACGGCATTGCCTGTTAAAAAAGTACGGTGAAGTCTGGAGTAATCAGTACAGGATTTACCGTGATCTTTTCTCGCAGTGTGAAACCACCTTTCACTGTTGGTAAAATTTGTCTGAAGTCACCAGCAAATATAATTATCTTTCCACCAAATAGTAACTTATTCATCATTATGTCCTTAAGCAGGTGATCTAAAACATGAACCATCCAAGCAGAGACCATAGAAATCTCATCCCAGATAATAACTTGACATTCTTTTAAACGCTCAGCTTGATCAGATTGAAGAGTGAGACGACTTCTGTCGAGCAGGACGTGATCACTTTTGAATGGAAGCCCAAAAGCTTTGTGAGAGGTAGATGCTTTTCTTAGTAGGTTGGCTGCATCTCCAGTAAATGCTGCAGTGACAACAATAATGTTCAATACCTCCAAATGTAAAATCAATGTATTCAAAGTAAAAGTTTTGCCTGAACCTCCTGGACCAATTAAACAGAAGAAACGCTAACCGTTTCATCACGGAGAGCAAGCTTAATTGCATCAAAAAACTTTCTTTGATCTTCATTTAAATTCCTTATCATGTCATCAATTTCTTGAACAGTAAATGCTTCATTTTCATTCTCACCTTCAACTGGAACTTGCTCAACATTGGGTGGATTTTCAATCAAATTCACATTTAACTCTGGTAGGGGGTAATCACTTTAAGTTTTTCCAAACTTAGCTAACAACGATATATCATGAAGTGCCATGTTAACAGCCGCGAGACGATCAGGATTTCGATTAACACCATGAAAATAATCATCTGCCATGTCTTCACAAAAATTAGACCACAAGAAAGCAACATTCGTTGGATTACAATTAATAAGTATCGGAACAAAAGTCCGTCGAAGCAGATTTGGATAGGCTTGCTGACGGAGATCCTCCATAACAAAAGCATATTCATCTTCATTGGCGATGAGATTGAGAGCTTTGCAGGCAGCTTTAATACTCTCATGGACAACGCCATTCACTTCGTAAATCTACGAAACTTGTCACGTTAACTCTGCAAGTTAACAATAATCTAAAATGAAACAGCTCAGGACTGGAGGCTGAAGTAATAATGGGTGGCATGCGCCCAATAGTATGGCGGTTTTTACGAACAAACCGAGGCTCAGGTTTATTCATAAATTCATAGTACCTCGTAACATCACAATATACATGATCTCTGGAAAGACTCTTTTCAGTCTTGTTCTACTCAAACCATTCTGTCAAAGATGTTTTCGCACCTCTTTCAATTGCTGCAGCCTCCCTTCCTTCTTGATGGACAACAAATTGCTCTACTGGTAAATGTATATATTATATACGCTACAAACGTTGTTAAGAACATGTACTAAACTTTAGAGGATGGGATAAAATGACAATCGCGTTAAGCTGATCCCCTTATCTTTAGAATGCTGTTTAGAGGATTCAATTAGAGGATTGCATTAGTACATATTGTACTGAAATCTAGAAGACGATTTTCTGGGTGTACAAAATTGTGCATTAGCACCTTCAAACGGGCATTCACTGGTTGGGAATCGTGCTAGAAGGCTCTGGGAATTGAGCTGACAGTTTTATTTCAACAAGTCTCTGAACAAGAGTCACAGTTCAACAGCAAAATAGTTTTATTTCAATCAGTAACAGAACAGAGCAACAGTTTTACTGGTCCATATTGGTTGACTCCCAGTGAGTAAACTTAACTCCCTTAGCATCCTTAAGGTTTAATTTAGACATCTTACCAACGAGATCCTCAAAAATCGGTTTCGAATCGTCTCGCCGTCTTTCGTCTCAAAGCATAACAAGACCCTCGGCAAGACATCTTTCCACTATCTTCATTTCTGTAGGAACTAACCCCTTAAGTTTAGTTTTGAAAGGACGAATGTGCCGTTTCACTCGGCCTTTGTCCAAGACTCGAATTCCAGCCTTGAAAATTGAGTAGATTCGTCGCGCCGCGGAGCAGGTCCCCTCGCTGGAAACTTGCTCCTTGTGAGCCGTTTCAACATGGTGATAGATTCCAGCTTGACTGGATTGAAGTTCAAGGCAGTAGGCCCACCGGCGATAGATTTTCTTGGGAAGTCGTTTTGTCAGCAAAGCCGATGGGACCTAGGCCAGACAGAAAGAACAGTTAACCTCAAAATGCTTACAGCATCCAAGAGCTCTCGGTGACAGGCAAATCTCAAGATATATACCTTGTTGTTGTAGTATAGTGCTACGTCGCCTAATGGCCAGTTGAGTGTAGGCCGGTAGGTGCGTCGCTCACTGAGAGGTGTCGTTTTCCCTCCGTAAGGTTTGCAGGGGTGCGAACTTGACGTAGAGGAGGCCGCGTCATCCGCCTGCACAGAAAGAAATAAACACATGAGTGGAATGCAAACGGCCAATTCCCAAGGAAGGTCTCAAAGAGAACCAATTGAATCGTTGCGACTGGCAAGGTCGGCCAGGCCACGCCACGCGTTGTCACAACAAGCTCACCTCGGGCTGTTGGTTACTCGGCTCTGTGCTTGATTCCTTTGTTCCGTTGGACTGGCCCCTTGATTCAAGTCGCCTCTTCCGTTTGGACTTGGTTTCCATTGGAATGATCTGGTCTAATGGCACTGGTACGGTCACAACATGGGCCTGCACACTCAGAATGAACTCTTAACCTAAACAATTCTATGCCCTGCCGACGAACGCGGCATCACAGCGCTAGCGGCAGTCAATGGCTGCCTTTCACCGACTGTCTACGATTGAACAAAGAGGACGATCTCAAAACGATGAAGCTGAACCTAACCTCTGATTTGGCGTGTGTCTTGGCGTCGTGAATTGCTCGCGACCCAGTGAACGCTGGATCGATGGGTGATGGGGGCCCAGATGAATCAGATTCACTACATTCGACTACTAACCTAACACAAATAAGGCCGGATCCCACACAGATTGGCTTTTTGGTAGAGGTCCAAAACCCCTTAAAATGGTTGTTTTTGAGGGTTTGGGGGCTTTTTGGGACCTCGGAACCTGCTGGCCAAAAAATCTACCTATGTGTCTTTTCCGAAAGAAAAAAGTGCGCTCTTTCGAATGCCAGGTCGCGCGAGGCTCTACGACGTCGGGTTGGACGCTACGGGCTCTCAAAGTTTCTCAATTTCACTATTTTTCCTGAAGATATGAGCATAAGAGGGCCGTTTGAAGTAGACCATCAGCGATTTCGCTCCTATTTGGCTTAAATGGTGCCTACCCATTGGTAAACACCCCCACAAAATTTCAGCCATCTCAGGCAATTATTAGAGGAACTGTGAACAATTTAAGTTTTGAGTCATTTTACCAATGGACTTAGGTGGGTTTGGGTCTAGTACAAATACTTTTTCAACGATCTCTATTTGATCAGCACCTCTTGAAACGTCTTTTTAATATGACTGTTCTTAAGTCCTCAAAACTGGTAACATCGGTCCTGTTCAACAGGTGCATTGCACAGAAGAAGTCGAATGTGGTACAGTTTAGAGGTCAGAGGGGTTGCAGCAAGTGGGGCCAGTCGTCTAATGCTCTTTTTAATTCCTGTTTTCGCTCGTCTCCAGTGGCCACATCAGTGTACAGTTCGCCTCGATGTATTCCTGGGTTCAGATTCAGAGCAAATCTTTTTGGTCAACTTCGTGTCTTCCCAGAGCATTTTGATCTTCTCCCTCTCGAAAAAGGATGGTCTCCTCGAACTCCTCGTGAACAGGCAATACTTTGACACAAAGATACATTTGAGCTGGCGAGCTAGCTCAATTTGGACTGCAGATTTGGATCGGACTCGGTTTTGACCCCCCGAATACGTTTTCCCCGTTTCCGAGTCTCATGTAGATCAAAATATATATATATACAGAAGAAAATGATTGTTCTGATATATTTCTTTATGAGTCTAGCCGATGTTATCAGAAATAGGTGTCCGAAAAAACATCAGAATTCAGACATGAGAAATGCTCTGATACGCAAAAGTATCAGAAAATTTCTGAGTTGATTTACACCGGTGTGGAGAATAACCACTTACGTAATAGTGAGCCTCATATGCTCCCATATGTTTCATTTCTTAATACTCTTGCACTTAAACATGGTCATATGGTGCTTCTGGTGGTCGTTCCTAGTTTTTCTGTACCAAAGAAATATTTACTCAGATCCCATAGTTGCCTTTCAATAAATATCCATGAAAGTACTTGCAAGCTGAGGTTGATGGGCAGTACATAAGGTTGATATGGCCTCTGCAGCACGGCAAAATTAGAGGGTTGTAAGGCACTACCCATCTCATCTGTTGCTCATAAATGTTTGGTCTCCCTTGAATAATTTAAAAAACCCGCGGCCATCATCGGGTCTGCGATAAAGAGGTTTTTTTCCCAGTAATATCTGTGAATTCTCTGAACTCGAAGGGAAAGCCATGTTTGCACTCTCCATTATTTTTGTGACAATCAGACGTGGCGTCACATTAGACCAGCTCTTATTTTGCGAAAGTGAGAATTCCGCTGGGTTCCCCGACTCAAAATGACCGAAATGGTGAGAAAACTCTTAATTTGAAAGCCCAAGGTCGTCAGAGTTACCAAAGCCGTGCCCCAAGACCCTATATAAAGGCAAAAAGCCAATTTTTTTTTTTCGGATTTTCACCAAACTAAGTTTGACTCTAGGGTAAACAGGCCATAAAACGACCCTTCGGGCGAAAATTTCGTCCGTTTTGCGATATCTCGACTCCTTCATGCCCAAACGGCCTCCCCAACCGCGAGCATGAAAAAGACGCCGCGCGGGCGGTTGGGGAGGCCGTTTGGGCATGAAGGAGTCGAGATATCGCAAAACGGACGAAATTTTCGCCCGAAGGGTCGTTTTATCGCCTGTTTACCCTAGAGTCAAACTTAGTTTGGTGAAAATCCGAAAAAAAATGGCTTTTTGCCTTTATATAGGGTCTTGGGGCACGGCTTTGGTAACTCTGACGACCTTGGGCTTTCAAATTAAGAGTTTTCTCACCAATTCGGTCATTTTGAGTCGGGGAACCCAGCGGAATTCTCACTTTCGCAAAATAAGAGCTGGTCTAGCGTCACATGGTCCGTGAACCATAAATTTCTTTAAAAAGTTGAAAAGTTGTGGAAACTCCTCTGGATTTGGACAAAATGCCCATATTATTTTGTCTATTTCCTGTGGAGTTGTTGGAGTGTGCTTTTCTTTCACAATATACAGTCCATGACTATGGGTTAGACCTCTCCCTTGAAATTCGCGGACCGTCATTTCTGCTTCAACTTTTCCCATTATTCTCTCACAATGTCTCCTAATAGGGCTGATGCTCTCTTTTTAAATGATCGGTTCACAACATCATATCGAAAATTTGGGTCCATGGCTGAGCGGTCACACTCACCAGTAATTTCTTGCCATTTTCGGTTGCTGGTAATGGTCACTAACCAAGAGGGATGACGAAATTCCGCCCAACAGGCGTGTTTGGCGGCTCTGCCTTGTCGGGTGTTTGCAGGAGCTCTCCCGTGCCCATACTTTAAACCACTATATCTCCTAAACGGTTTGAGATACAACTCTGTGCGTGGTCTCATTCGATTCAACGCGTCTTTTTCCACAAGATAAGAACACCCACACGCACCAAGGAGGCAAAAGACGTCAAACAATGCTCAAAACCTGCATTTTTTAAAAAATAAATGGCAAAATTTTCATACTTTGAACCGCTATGTCTCCTAAACGGTTTGACATAAAAATCTGCGCGTGGTCTCATTCGATTCATCGTGTCATTTTCTATAAGATAAGATCATCAGAAATTTTTGTCCACATATTTTTCCCAGAAACCCCAAGAAAAAACTGTTTTTTATGTGTTGTTAGGGTGTTTTCGGGAGTTTACTCTTCAGGTATTCGTCGGAGGTCAAATCTGAGGTCATATTCTTGTTCCTTGGCCAATTTTACGAAAAGAGACCAAATTTTAGCCCTCTACTATGAAAAGTGAAAAATTAGTCCAAAATACCCAAATTCGTGTTTTTTCTCCAAAAGTTAAACTAAAGTTTGCCATATCTCGGGCAATAAATTTTTGCGGGACCTAATATTTTGGCTTTAGACTCTCCTTTAGTGAGTTATTAAGCCTACAAAAAATCAGGCAAATCGGAGAGGGTCACCGGAAGAAGTGGTCCGTCTTAGTTGATTTTGCTCTTTGTGAATGATGTCAAAACCGGTGTCTTTTATTGCAAGCCTATACCGATAAAATATTCAGCCAATGAAGGTTTTTTTTCTCCTCTAGTATTTTCAAGTTGGGCCTTGTTGCCGTGAAGATGAAGCAATGGAAACCAATTGAATGTCCATTGTTCGCATTGAAGGATTCCTTGGTCCTGGTCCCCGCTCTCCTGGTTGCTGTTCTTGAGGAAAGTACATCGCATCATAGGACATTGGTGGCAGCTCACCGGTAAACCCAGCACCCACTCCATTACTGGAGTGATTGTGTACTGGTTACCTCTTAGTAGCCGTTGAATGTAATCGTCACAAACTCTGGTCACTCCTGTTGCTCTGTCTTTTAGATTCATGACCAAAACAACATCTCTCATTGCATGATCTTGTGCTCGGGCTGTTTCCTGTTCTCTTTCTTGCACTCCCCGGGTTGTTTCAAAGGCGCGGACATATTCGTTTTCTTGCCGAAGACATCGTTCCAACACACTACATCATTGTCCTGTCCATCATTGTAGCGTAGTCCTGACGCTCTTTGGCGTAGGATTTCTTCCTCAGTGTCATTGTCATTGGAATAGTCTAAAAAGTATATTTGGCCAGTATTTGGACCTCTTGTAACATCACCAGGGTCCCTCTAAGCATGATTATGCCATTTGACTTCACCGTTGGTTTTCAAAAACCAAAAACCGGTTTGTCTGTACCCAACGTTTGAAAACTCTCCAGCAACGAAACTGGTTGCAAACAGCTCCGTTTGCTCGAGAACGGAATCACGTGAGGAGCCTCAGGAGTAGTAACTTGCACCTCCGCAGGTTTACAGCGTGGGACGTAGGTTGGAGTTGCAGTTATCACCGGCGTTTTTTCAGTTGGTACATGCGGCCAGTGAGACTTTGGTGTAGCAGCCGGGGCAGCGGTCCTGTTTAGCTCTTCGAGCCTCGCGATAATCCCCATGGTCGCCGAGTCTGCCAGCAGGTCTGGGTAGTCCGGCACGGTTGGTGGAGAGGAGGGTGCCGTGGATTCCTGCAAAGATCAAAAACAGGTAAATGACGTTGTATGTAAAATTTGGTTGCGAATTTTGCGTTAAAATTTCTAACAGCAAAACATTTTAAAATAATTAAAACAAGAATGAGCATCAGCATTGCCAAGACAGCTCCAGTTTACCCTCAAAGGACCTCTTTCTTAGCGTAAAAGATGCCCATGGTTACGCTGTCACACTGAGTATGAGATAAATAATCATTTCCTTTTTTGTTGACGACAAATCGCTACGTTTTAAATTAATTAAGAACAAAAATAAGGATCCGGTGGGTTGCCGACCCTACGAGCAGAAAATGTCGAATGTCGAAAAATTCGTCTGTAGGATAGGCAACCCACCGGATTTGGACGCCTGAAACGGTAATCGAAAGTTTTTGACCAGGCGCGTCAAATGGCACCCCAAGAAATCCGACCAGATGCCAAACCAGATATTTTGTATCACAAAAGTGCACTTTTCCGGCAAATTTCAGTGGTTTTTTGCTCCTGTACAGTAGATAACCCAACCAATTTTGACGCCCGAGTAATTTTTTGAAAGGTTTTGATCAGGCGAATCGATTGGCGCCCCAATCAATCCGGTCGGATGACTTTAACTCCTTCGAAACGCAGGAACATGTTGGATTTAGGGGCTAAAAACGAGATTGTACGCCCCTGGAAAATAGGCAATGCGTTGGATCGTCATGTTATGTACATCATCGAGAAAAACGCACTTTTCCGAAAAGATTCCCATTGCAATCGGAAATCGGTCAAAGACCTTCGAAACGGCATCGATTTTAGTAATCCAGTCTATTTTCAATTTTTCTTTAAAGTTCAGGTGCGTTGATGAACCCCTAAAAATGGTCCAAACCTAATCTTATTTATATCAAAATTCATGATTTTGCACCTACTTTCAGAATCTGGACGGCGCTCCTCAATTTTTGAAACTGTTAAAAAAAGTGGGCCACCCTCTGCGCTGTCCCCAGGTCACCCATCGGGCCTGCTTGCTGTCTCTCCCGAAGCGCCTAATCAGACGGATATCATTGGCTTAATTTTTTAGGGAATTTTGTCGTTTTATGATTTTTTTGTGTTTTCAGTATTTTCTTTACAGTGCACCCTCAATTAGGTGAGTTGAGGTACACCTGCATCCACAAACCCACTCGCTTTGCATTCCGCGCAGCACATGTTTTGGAGCTGTGGAGCCTATGGTATCATTATGGCAAGGTGCCCCGGCCGGGTAATTTTTTTAGGCTTGGACAACCGAACTTCTCTACATCAAAGATTTCTTTGAGGGTAAGAGGAATTTAAGAATTCTCTTTTCTCATCCCCCCTTTACATAAGTCATACCCCCCGACATCTCGCTCAGAGTCTGAGGGAGCCTGTCAAGGGCGAGAAGCCAGTTTCCAGGGAAGGGAATGCAAACGCCTCACGATGTACTTGTTTTTGGGGCAGCTGCTTCTCGGGGATCTCATCTCCCGGGTAGGGTGGAGCGAAGGTGGCCGACTTGTGGATCTGGGGCCCCTTCGTTCTGTTCATAGAACGAAACCTCTTTGAGAACATACTCCCCGTGCTCACACACTACTACCATCGGCGCCAGGCCAGTTTTTTCTTGGCGCTTTTGAAGAGAGTTTTCTAT
>NW_023144633.1:8963724-8974559 GCF_012932325.1 Thrips palmi
TGAGATACATAAATGGTGTGAAAAAAATAACAAGCCTCACTTCACAGCTTCTGAGATGAGAAAGCTGACCGAAACAGAGGCAGCTGATCAGACAGAAGATGTTCAGAACAAAGTTTCGGCAGGCTTAAACCATAGGCGCGATACAGCATCAAAATATTACAATAAACTAACGGTGTAAGTAACATAACTTTTATTTGCTTTCTGTTTTCCTTGCCATGTGATTCGGAAACTGATCCTATTTTCTGACAGGGATAGAGCTGTAGCACAGAAAGAATCCATAGAATCCATGCTCCAACAGAACAAGGCATTAAATTTAATTGATCAAGCCAAATTTGAAATAGACATTTTTGAAGGACAGTTGTCTTTTGACGAATTTCAAACCATGATGACTGAAAAGTTTGGACCTCAGAATAACTGGCACAACCTTTACGATACATACAAGGTGAAAGGGCTTATTGCTGCTCAGCCTAAGATTATTGAAGCTTGTGTTGCAAATCTTACAAAGGAAAACTATTAAGAACAATTGGAAGAAGTGATCAGCATGAAAGAATATGAACCAAGCAAAGCAACCATAAGAAGAAAGGTTGAGGAGTTGCTCGGAGTAGCAGAGCAAAATTAATGGCCATTTAGAATTCCAGGAAGTGGTGCCCAAGGTAACATGTAACCAGGTCCTTTCTTTTTTACTGGCATGTTACCTTGTTGGCAGCAATGGAGGCTTCATAGAAAAAGGTGTTGTTGAAAACTTTTTGGTTTTAGAAAAGTTATGCAGTTAGAGTTGTAGAGCAAAGAAAGCCACAATGCTTAGGCATAAATAAAGTCTATTTTTTCACCCCTTTGCTTTGTTGTGTTGTTTAGCAATTAGTTCTATTTGATATTGTTTTTTGTCGTGTGTGCCAGAAAGTTTTTCAGAGTTAACCCTGTATTTTTTAATTGCTTTTATGAAAGTTTGCCTGCAAAAAGAAGATGTGAGTTGACAATTAAGCAGTTATTTTTTTTTTATATTGTTTTTTGTCATAGATATGACAGATAGTTTTTCAGATTTTAAGTACCTCCTGTATTTTTTAATTGCTTTTATAAGAGTTTGCCTGCAAAAAGGAAATGTGAGTTGACAATAAAACATGAGAAAGGTTGAATCATGAATCTTCTGTCTGGCCCAAGGTATTATGTAACCAGGACCTATCATTCTACTGGCATAGTACGTTGGTGACAGCAAAGGAGGCTTAAAGGTGTGCATGTGTCCTTTCTTTGCTTAAAGAAGTCTTTTTCACTATCGTTAAGGTGGCCTAAGCAAAGATAAAGTGCCTTGTGGCACCCTTTTGTTTTGTTGCTTGGCTGTTAATTCTATTTGATATTGTCCTTTTTTTAATGTGATTCATTATTTTAAGATTTTAAAATTTTTAAAGATGTTTTGTACACTTTGTAATCCTAATTTGTATTGATGACAGTGTGTCTGAGATGGCCTCAGTAAATACACGCACAACTGATCCAAATTATTTCCCCATTAATTGAATAAATTATGATTAATTGTGAATTATGTAAAATTATTACAAATTATTGGTAATTATTCCAAAAAAATTAAAATAATGAAAATAAAATTGAAATTGTCCGGAAGGACGATCATGCTCCGTAGCGACGCCCGAGCTGCGGCAAGCTTAGGTGGCTTTGGGTTGTGTCAAGCTGGATGATCACAGACGTGGATTTATTCAACTCATTTACACGAGGCTAATGGCCTGGTATGACAAATTAAGTGCTGCTCTGAAATCCACGGTTGAGGCTACGTTAGTCGATTTGAGAATTTACGCAACCACATCTGTCGTCTGCTAGCGGACTTCGCCGCTACAAACACCACAAACCATCACTTCCTCTTTGGAAAATTGATAAGCATTCAATATTTCCATAACGGCACTGGTAGCCAAGGAATGTGACGTCACGTTTGTTTTCACGTGAAAACGGCGATGATAGTTTGAGCGTGACAAACGGTGAAAATCAACATTCAAACGAATGTGACACACTGCACCGCTTTGTCACATTACTTCGGGTGTAACATGCAATCAGCTGTCAAACTGTCACATTAAAACGTATGTGACACATGGTACCCCAAGTAGACATGTCGTGTCACATCCAAACGAATGTGACACCCATGTACTGTCACGTTCGTTTAAATGTGTAATGCACCGTTATGGAAATATTGGATGCTTGTCAATTTTCCAAATAGATAGTGATGGTTCGTGGTGTTTGTAGCGGTGAAGTCCGCTAGCTAGACGACAGACGTTGCGGTTGCGTAAATTCTCATACCGTGGATTTCAGAGCAGCACTTAATTTGTCATACCAGGTGATTAGCCTCGTGTCGATGACTTGAAATCCACGTCGGTGATCGTCCTGCTCGACACAACCCAAATCAACATAAGCTTGCCGCTGCTCGGGCGTCGCTCCGGAGCATGATCGTCCTTCCGGACAATTTCAATTTTATTTTCATTATTTTAATTTTTTTGGAATAATTACCAATAATTTGTAATAATTTTACATAATTCACAATTAATCATAATTTATGCAATTAATGGGGAAATAATTTGGATCAGGTGTGCGTGTATTTACTGAGCCATCCCCGTGTGTCTGCCAAAAGAAGATTTTAATTGACAATTAAACATTTTGATGAAAAGTGTTCTTTTGTTTTTATTAAGTATATTTAGTATGTATAGTGACTGAGCTTTAAATCGTTGAATGCATTTTTTTTAAAAGCAAAACACTTCACTTTCAACAAAAAAGACTTATGAAAAATGATATGCGGCAACTACCAAAGGGCTAAAGACGGGACACTTCAATATCTTATACCTTATCAGAGGGTTTCCGTGTTTTTCTCCTTAAAGTTTATCTGTGCTTTAAGTGGTTTTACACATGAATATTCAGCAAATCACTTGATTTAAAACAAAAATGACAAAGAAAAAAAGATACAAGGCAACAACGGGAAGTATAAAGCTTTGGTCACAAATTTTGAAAAATGAATATTTTGAATGTGGCATCAATACTCCTTAATTGTACTTAATTAACTCTGTTCATATTAAGAAAAAAATTTAAAAAACGTTTTGAATAGAAACTGGCTTCCTAGGGTCATGTAGGGTCTTGTAATGGAAAATACAGAAAAGGATGGTTTGAAACCATCTCTGATGTATTTGATGGTTAGTCAATAACACTCTCACAGTGTAAGGATTGCCAGCAAAGAGGCTAGAAACTACTTCCTGATTCAAATCAGTTAAGTCTGCTCATTTCTGCAATCAATTAATACAAAATGCATATTTAAAATAATAGGGTACTTCGGAGAAGATTCAGACCGGAAGTCAGCGCGAAACGGGAGAAACAAAAGAGCGTCGCGAAGCCGTGCTAGGCAGTGGTGGGGGCAATGATGGGCAGAGTGGCGGTGAAGGCGGCGCGCACACGCTGCCCCCACCATGCCCAAACTGACCCCCACCACCGCCTAGCACGGCCGCGCGACGCTCTTTCGTTGCTCCCGTTGTCGCGCTGACTTCCGGTCTGAATCTTCCCCGAAGTACCCTATTGCCTCTAGAAGTCTCAATTAAGAACGAAAGGTTGGGATTTGATTCGTTAAATGCATAACTTTTTAATAAAGGCAGGGTAGCGCCGCAGGCCAAGGTAGGTGTATACGCCAGACGTGGATTGTCGAAACTGGCGCAGCATCACGCAGCCTGTTACGTCAAGACACGGTCTGGCGTACACCTACCTTGTACTTTCTATATTTGTTTCTAATTTTCCTATAATTAAGGCAAAGTGAGCTCTGCTTTTTGTTTGTAAGAGCTGATTTAACAACCTTTTCAGGAAATGTGACCTGAATTCGCATGTTAATATTGTCATCACTGTTTTCAGTGAGTGCCCCATTCTTCCCACTCGCCGGGAACAATGGGACAAATGCATACTTTCAGAAAATCGCTTCTGTGCATTTTCTGATACCTGGCAAAGTGCCTTCCTCCTCAAGATAAGGAACACTGTTAGAAATTAGCTCCGAAATTTTAAGGAGAAAAACCCTATAATCACGTTCATGGAGACTCCATGCATTTTCCATCTTTTTTCGGAGAGATTTTCTCAGGGCTGTAACAGATGTTCTTGAAAGCATTACTTGGGTCCTGATGGGAGGTAAAATGCACGTTTTTCTCAGATATTTTAAAGAGGGCTTCGCTGAAGCATTCTTTAGTCTCAAATGGTCAAATAAAGGACAATCTCCCACGAGCTCATTTGAGCGCCATCCTGTAGCTTTCCCATAATATTATGAAAACTGAGGTAAACAAGTAGGGAATTACCTTTCCTTCATTTTTTTACTGGTCGCAAACCTTTTTTCGTGTTTTCGTTATAGTGAAGCATGCATTTTTGTTCAAAATTCCAAAACTTTTCGGAGAAAGCCAAGAATTCGCATTTATGGAGAGCTCCATGCAGAAGTTTCGGAAAAACTCCATGATTTTTTCTTTTTTTTTACCGGAATTTTCTGTCAGTGAAGAGGGCATTCAAATGTATCGTTTAGGGTCGATGCGGAGTGTATACATCAAGTAGTCTTGGTTTAGCAGCGTTCTTAAAAACACGTCCCATTGTACCCCACCCCCTCTAAGTAGTTCCTCACAAGAGACCCTTTCGCTCGTCACCGAGTGGAAAACAAAAGTAATTGAAAAGCCAGGAACCAGTAGGACCGTTCCAACTGGTTCCTGCCTTTTTGATTACTTTTGTTCTCCACTCGGCGACGAGCGAATAGGTCTATCCGAAGCCAAATCTACAATGCCTTCATTTTCTGCCAAGTTACGAAGCATAATCTTCGTCGACTTTTTAGAGGGTGTGCATTTGAAAACTTTTGCTCAATTCCGTGGGAACCTATGCATTACTCTATACAAATTAAGTCGGTGATGCAACGAAGCAAAACCACTTCATTTCTCCCCGTGCTTCTTTGTCTCCGTATTAGGGGTGTGCGAATCAAATATTTGGGTTTCGATTCGAATCCGAATCAAACCCTAGATTATTTTTCAAACCGAATCAGGTAAAAAGGTTTCGATTCGAACTCTTCTGTCGTTTTGTGCATTTTTCCCTTATCTGCCCGCCTTTACAAAGTATTCTACTCGTCGCCGATCGAAGAACAAGAAAAAGAACAAAACCGGAAATGGCGCCGGCAACTTCACCTCACAGACCTGTCCGAGTGCATTAGTTTAAGAGTTTTCCTAAGCGTAACTCTTTCAAAAGGAATAAAGCCTGTTTCAAATACTTCTTGGCAGAGGAAAGAAACCCATTTGTCGACATTTCTCCCTTAAACCGGACTTGCTACCCACTCCCTTTCCTCCCGGCTTCCGGTTTTTTTCTTCCTCTTGTTCTTCGATTGGCGACGACTAGAATGGTCTATTAGTTCGAAGAGGAACCACCAAAGATTTGAAATTTCGAATAATTTGAGATCGAATCGAGTCTTTTGGTTCGGTCCCGAACTACGTGCACATCCCCACCCCGTACTCCAGCTCGTTCTCTGCCTGCAGGTGGGCGGAGGGCCCTCCGGACGGCCGGCCTGCCGTGCAGTCGGCGGGAAGCGAGGACCGGGATGACTCGAGCCGTGCTGTCTGGACTCGTGCGGTCCTCTCACCTGCGAACTGTTTGATTTGCTCATCTCTGCACTCCTATTGCATTAATTATGTTGCCACGAACCACTATTTGGAACCGCCTAGTTCTGTGTCGACTCCAGTTCCACGAGTTTAACTGTTTTCTCTCTTGTTGAAGGTTCCGCAAACTCCAGGAGGCATTTCAGTCATGTGTGACGAGGCTGACATCGCATCAAATTGACTTGTTCCCTCCCATGCGATGTCTTTGGCCTTCTGTTTCCCTTGCTCAAGGCCTGGCGTTGTTCACGTCGCCTTTTTGGCAAACTCCGACAGGACCAAAACAGGGTTGTAGCTGAGATTGCTACGCAGCGATTGCGTTCCACGAGGAATTTGCTTCATAGCCGCTCTTAAATCCTTCATAAACCTTACCAACTCGGCTTTGTAAGATTTACGGAGGCTTTCAGTGTATCTACGGATCAAGTTCGTCGTGTGGCATTTACCACAGGCGTAGCGCCACAGATTGTTCCTTAGTTGTAGTTTTTGTTTGATGTTGGTGTGGTTAGTACTTGCATGGCTTGACGGTTTCTGCTTGCGACTGGTGGTTGAGTTTGCGGTCTGCATGCTGGGAACGTCGCACCGCGTCTGCCCTCCGCCGCCCTCATGCCGTTCGTGTTGCTGCAGGTGCTGCAGGTGCTCTCGCCGCGCCCCGCATCCACGTCAAGAAGGCCTTCAGCGTGGACAGCTTCGGGCCGCGCGGCCCCCTGCTGCTGGCCGTGCCGCCCGCCGCCAGCGAGGCCGCAGTGGAGGAGCCCGGCAGCCTCGCCGCGCCGCCAGCGCCGAGGGGGGCCTCCCGCGAGCTGGCAACGCAACAGGCACAAACGGCTTTCGCCCCTGGAACGGCGGAATCAGTTCCTGCACCGGTAAAACTAAAGCGTAGTATTACCCTGTGTTTTCAAGCGTAATTAGTTTACGCTTGAATTCAAGCTGAACAGGCTTGGCCACTAAGATTTACTATAAGTAAATGTATGGGGAAATTTCTAGTCCATGCTTCATTTCAGGCGTAACCGTCTTCAAGCGTAACTTTATGCTTGACTCAAGCATAGTGTTACGCTTTAGTTTTACCAGTGTGCCCTTTGATGAGGCTTGACACTGTATAGGACTTGCAGGCATTGTTTTTATGCCCTTCTGAAGGTAGACCTTTTTTCACGGCTTCCGCGCCCGAGGTGCGCGTGCGACGTGGCTACGCTGTAGCCTCGCAGCTTCAGCAGAAATGAGCCACACTGCAAATCCAAGTGTAGGACAAGTCGACACTTGTAGGCGTACTGGTCTACGTAGACCAGTTTGTCCTACGCTTGCAAGTGTCGACCACTCGTGCCTGACGCTTTGAAGTGTCGACCACACTGTGTCCGACGTCTGCATGTGGACACTGTTTGTCCTACGGAAAACTACGATCAGTTTCCTATCGTGGCCCCACGCTTCCAGCCGTCGGACACGCTGTGGTCGACACTTCAAAGCGTCGGTCACGCTGTGGTCGACCCTTGCAAGCGTAGGACAAACTGGTCTCCGCCTACTAGTGCCGACTTGTCCTACACTTGTTTTTGCAGTGCACAGGCGCGCGGTGTGTGTATTTCGGTTCCTCAATCATTTTTAACTGGGTATTTGATAAGAAAAATGTGCTTCGTAATATCGTGTGGGGAGGTCCTAAAGACGTTTTTGTGCGACTGTCTTTCTGATTCTTCGCAGGTAGAAGAGGGCGGAAAACGGTCTCAGGCCACGCCGAGCTTCGTTTGCCGATGTCTGCCTACGTTTACATGATCTATCTCTCACATGTCACCAGCAATCGGAGTGACCGGGAGTGACTGTGATACTAAACCGTTCCAAGAACCTTCCCACGCGATCTTACGAATGATATTTTTCGAATCAATTACTTCCAATCAACAAAGGGACTGAAATACACACACCACGCCTGCAGCTCACCTCTGCTGCTTCAGCAAGGAAGCCGTGGAAAAAAAGTTTGTTGTCTTGATGTACGCCGTCCTTGCAGTGTGTGAGACTGTTTTGCCCTTAAGGCCGTACGCCGAAAACTCAAGTGTGTACTCTTTAAGTGCTTTGTGCGAGGGGGTAAACACTCCGGTGAACCTTGTATAGACTACTCTCTATTACGGGGTCTTACACTTGTATTACGCTTGTATTACGCCTCGATTTCATTGAAAAATGACATTTTTTGATACTTTTGGTCCCAAAATGTATTACTATTACGCGTATTACGGCGTAGTACCCGACTTTTGTGTACAGGGTATTACGCAAGTGTTTACCCCCTCGGCTTTGTGTGTGTACTCAGTGCACACTTCAGCTTTGAATGTAGTTTTCACACTAAATTCTTATGGACTTTTTTATGCATAGTTATGCATGCTCAGATACGTCCATAAGGTATGTATAATATTATGCATCACTGTGTACATTTTATGCAGGAAGATGCATAAAATGTACACAGTGATGCATAATTTTATACGTACCTTATGGACGTTTCTGCGCATGCATAACTATGCTTAAAATATGCGTCCTTATGCATTTAAAAAGTCCATAAGAATTTAGTGTGTTGATTGCCTTTGTTCCGCCAGTGCACGCCCAAGGTGATCGGCTGGTGCGACGTGGAGGGCTGCTCCGAGGCCGCCGTTTCGTGGAAGAGCCACGTGCTGCACTACCAGAGCCGCCACCTCGCCCAGGCCGACGACCGCATCTTCTGCACGCTGTGCCTGGCGAAGGTGACCCAGTGGTCCGGCCACATGGCCCTGCACAGGACCGGCTTGCGCTGCACCGCCTGCTCGGCCAGCTTCGTGGACCAGGAGGGCCTGCGCAGGCACTGGATCCGCTTCCACTGCCGCAGTCCGCCGGGGACGCCGACTGGCAGCCAGGCCACCTCCGCCGCCCTGCACAGGTAAGGCGAAGGCTTAGTCTCCACCGGGCATGAACCGATCGACGCCTCTGGCACGCCGAACATCGGCCTTGCCCTCTGCACTGCAAGAAAAAGTGTGGATAGTACAACAAAAGTACAACAAAAACTGTACAATAAAAGTACAACAGGGATTGTAGAAAGTACAACGAGAATTGTACAAACCACAACGAGCCCTGGACGGCACAGCACTCGTCATGCCGGTTCCATTGTTCTTTGTACAACAATTGTTGTACTTGAAAAGTACACTAAATTCCTGTTAAAAAATTTGCCAGAAATTTGTGTACTTTTGTTGTGGTTATTTCCTGCAGTGTGAAGGGGCGCGAATCAGGAAAGGACTACACTCTGGTGCCCAGAAACTGGGCGCCTTTGTCGCCCAGTTTCTGGACAGCCTACATTTAGAGTGTAGGCAAAGTTTTTGTGCCCTTCATTATTGTGCCCTTAGAGGTTGCGAAAGCCTGCTATGCCAAGGGCTTAGTTTAACTTTCGTTAGAATGGATTCCACCGTGAAAAGGTGATGGTAAACTCAGTATAGATATAATTATTACAGGCCGTTACAGGCACATGTCATTCTCTAAACCCAGTCAAAAAGCCTTTTCTTCGCTTCTGTTTGCCTACCTTGGCTGTGTTTTTGAAAATCTTCTTGCGCACACTATTTTAACACAATAGGTTGGTCTCGACCTTTTTCACCTCTGCACTCCCAGACTCGTATTGACTTTTTATCTCTTCCCATAAAGGTTTTTGTGCAAACGTATTATCTACTATTTTCTTTATAGCTATGCACTATTTTGTTCATTTTATAATGTACTTAGTCCATTAAACCGGCCTTTTTGTCGTTTGCAATGTACGTTTCAATTTCTTCATGATCTATTGACAATTTTATCTTTATTACGATCAAAATTGTGCATAGTTGAGAAGAAAATAGTACATTTTACGTTTGCTCAAAAAACGCAATAAGCAAGAGAGAAAAATTTAAGTCCATATAGGTCTGAGAGTGTGTTCACTGCAAATGCAAAGGCGATGATACGTAAGTACATTTTTTGGCGATACAATTGAGTATCGCCAATAAACGGCCTTACGGAAAAGTATTGCCTTCAAAACGGCGACACACAGAAGTATCGCCAAAATTTGGCGATACTTTTGGGTATTGCCAAAACCACGGCATTACACTGAGAACTTGTCCCCTTGATTTGCTCAACGTTTATTGCCAAATCGTGGCAATACTCCGAAGTATCGCCAAATTTTGGCGATACTTTTGTGTACTCTACAAATCAAAGAGTGTACATAGTATGCTCTAACTGGAGCATGCCTGCAAGCACGCTCTAGCTAGCGCATGCCTCCCAAAGCATGCACTAACTATTGTACATGCCATGTACACGCTTCCTGATGCAAAAAATTCCCTATCCCTTATGGAGTAAACGTCTGCTTCATTAGCGTGTACATGGCATGTATGCACTAGTTAGTGCATGCTTGGCAGGCATGCGCTAATTAGAGCGTGCTTGCAAGCATGCTCCAGTTAGAGCGTACCATGTACACTCTTTGATTTGTAGAGTATCGCCGTTTTGAAGGCAATACTTTTCCGTAAGGCCGTTTATTGGCGATACTTAATTGTATCGCCAAAAAAGGTACTAAAAGTATTGCCTTTCGATTTACAGTGTGTTTCATTTATAACAGATTCCGGTTTCCATAACTCATGTACTCAAAGAAATCTTCTCTGGCAAGAAGAACTTTACTAAAATTTGACACAAATGTACCAATATCAAAATTGTCGTGGCATTCCGGCTTTAAAAGCCTGTTACTGAAAATGTAATGGACATTTTGAGCTCTGGATGCCGGAATCTTTGAAAAATGAATCAAAGAACAGTGCCAGATTAACCATGAATTTCAATAAGGTAAATGCGCCATAGACTTTTTTAGACGTAGTCAAAATAGGCAAAGAAAGGCACTTTGACTGGGTTTTCAAACAAAAGGCATTCCTCTTTTTCTTTCAAGAGCTCAATTGGAAACCCGCCCAAATTTTCAAAAGCCAATTCACCAATTTGGGGAAAAAGACTTTCCTAAAAAATTTTTTTCCTCAAACGGCATTGTGTTTGTGCCCTAGTTTCACCAGTGCAGTGCCGACCTTGCCCCGGCGCCCCCTTCATCCATGACACCATTTTAACCCACGCCTCCCGGGCGCTGGGCTTTGGTCCTTTGGGAAAATGCTTTTCCCCTCCTTTTCCCCCGGGGTTTTTTTAAACCCTTTAACCCCGGGGGGAAACCCCCCCCACCCCTTTAAAACCCCCTTTCAGCGCCACGGCCCCACC
>NW_023144633.1:8975059-8981532 GCF_012932325.1 Thrips palmi
GTGTCTTTGACCAGAGGGACGCCACGTGCGCGACGTGCCTGCGCGTGTTCCCTGCCGGCGGACTGCAGGCCCACTTGGAGGAGCACCGCCGCGGGGACAGGCCGTGCCCACAGTGCGCCGCCCGCTTCACTGGCGCCGCCGCCTTCGCGCGCCACAAGCACGACTTCCACTGGCCGCCGCCCCGCGCTGGCCCCTCCACTGTGCGGCCCGGCGTCGTGGGGCGCTGCCACATCGACGGGTGCCTAGCTGTGTTCGCCAAGTGGGAGGAGTTTGTGGCCCACTTCACGGCAAACCACTTCAAGAAAAGTCACCTCGGCAAGTACGTGTGCCCCCTCTGCCTGGCGCAAGTTCCCATCATTGCCGAGAAGAGCCACGCCAAAAAGCACTCCGAACCCCGCCATCAGTTTGGATGCGAGCTGTGCCCGGCGAGCTTTCTGAAGAGCGGCAGTCTCCATGGACACGTCAAACACTTTCACAATGTGGGTTGAGCTTCGCGCTTCTCACTCCCCAGTGTTCCTTTCCTGCGTGACACACTGGTGGAACTGTGTAATCTTGGGTTTGAGACTTTTAGAGTCTTTAAGGTAATTGTGGTGGAGGTAGTTTTCTCTGTAATTTGAACTCTCTAGAAGTTTTTTCCTTTAAGGTGATGGTTTACGTTCAATAAATACAGTTATCTTTGACGAGTACTTAATTTTCGAGTGTTGGTTTTCCTTCATTACTCTACAAGTCGAAGTGTGTACACCGTTTTCACAATCTAAAGTAAATTAGAATGCTCTCCTTCTAGCACAAGCACATGTTTCATGTGTTCACTTACTTCACTCTCAGCCTTCAATGGACATTTTAATTATATTCATTAACGTTTGTGCACATTAATAGGATTTCGTCAAGAAGCTCAACAGATTTGTCAAGACGATATTGATAAAACAGTTGATAAAGCAAATAAGAATGTTAATATGCTCATGAAAATTAATGTGCACAAACGGCAATACGTTATAGAAGAACAACTCAGTACGAGACTGAAAGTGCAGTGCATTTCAGGCATGTCCACCCTAAAAAGTGGGGCGGGCGACAAAGGCGCCCAGTTTCTTGACAGCCTACATTTAGAGTGTACAGATGTAACTACGGTCCCTCTTATATTTGATACGCAGTTTTGGACACATTTACACACACGGTCCCTCCATGTAACGCGGCGTTACGCCTCGCCAGCCCTCCCTCCCTTCTTCCCCACCTGAAGCAGCGGAACGTTGCGCTAAATTTTTCATGAAAAATATTTTTTTTAAACTATAAACTGTTGTGCATCTGAGACGTGCTCTCAAATGAAGGGAGCGTGGGGTACAATGGGACATTGTCGAGTTTGGCACCTTGCCGTGGTCGAAGAAAGAAACAAAAACTGTCGGTTCGAGCCCTGGCCTGGTTGCGACTGGACACAAGGTGGTAACTCCGTACGACAAGGCCGTTGCGAACGACGGTGGAAAGACATTTTGAAGGCAAAGTAACTATCCTTGCTTGTCGAACTTTTTTTCTGCTCGTATCCGAACATCGTGCAGGGCCGCTGTCCATATACTATAATGCCTTGTGTGGTTTTTATGCTCTCCTGTTTGTCTTGCAGCCTTTATGGTTTGTCACAGCAGTGATGAAGTGGCAGCTCACAAGCCGCTAGGCGATTGTGTTGCATGGCTTGCTTCTTCATGAGTGGAAAAGTGTCCGTTCCTGAAATGTGCAGCACCATGGACATTTGGACTTAAATGGCCTCTGACTTCTGAGTGATAATTTATTTTTTTTTTGCTGTGGTGGTCAAAACTCTTTCTAGAAAGAACTTCTGATATCGTAAGTAAAATACCTCTTTCAATTCTCATGTATTTTCTGGTTCTATTCATCCTTTCGTGATTAGTTTCTTCAATTTTATCTTTGTTATCAGAGATGAGACCAGTATCTCGTAGTTCGTACTGATCAAGATTCCATCAAAACTTACTGTTGATTTAAGAAAAGGAAGTTTCTTCTGAGAATTTTGACAGTCTCGATTACAGATGTCTGTTCAGGGAATTGTTTTTCTTGCTATCAAGAGACCTATGGTCCCTTTGGTTATTCTGCCAATGACACGTACACAGTTCTGGTGTTCGGCAATGACTGCATTTTTTGACAACTATCCTTAATGGTAAGCCACCTGCTAACTGTTTTGAACCGAAATACGAAACCATCTAATATTCTATGTTTTAACTTTATTTGTGGTCTTTTTTTTTTAATCATTTGTCTCCTTTTGTTCTAGGTTTAGGTTTAGTGGCTGTGTTGTAGGGCTGGTTTTTGTTCTTAAATTCAACAACTGCTGGATGCCTTTTTCACACGCCCTTTCTAGAAAACACTTCTGAGATTGCCTTGCAGTAGACAATCCTATATGCCTATCTAATGGACAACTTGCAAGACGTTTTGCTTGTTTTTGACTTCCAATATTTGAAGGCATTGAGCCTTCTCCTAATGTAAGTAAGAAGTTCTGTTGTTTCTTTACCCGTTTATATCGTACTTGTGTGTAATATACTAACTTTTGTATTTTTTGTTTTGTGCCGATGACAGAAGTGGGGTCGATCACATTGATATACCAACATGTGACCATGATTTGGAACTTGAAATAAGTGAATTGCTTGATGAGAAAAATCAGCAACTCCAAGTTTGGGCATCCATCGCGCCACTGAGCCGACACGCTCGCTATTGCCTGTTCAAAGGTAAGGTTGTCCTCCTTAAAACTTACTCAAAGTTCTAAAAGTTCTTAAAGATCCATTCAAATTCTCAGTGTCCGACCAGTTTGCACAGGTTGTCTTTTTTATTTTCAGGTTGTCTTCCTGGCTCTCTGGCAATGTTTTGTGCGTGGAGACCATAAGTGCATGGCTGTGTGTGTCAAGGCAGCTGCTTTACTATTATTTCTAGACTGAGCAGTTTAGTGGCTACATTTTCGGCATGTGGAGACATGCCTTGTAGGGTACAATGGAACAGGGCCAAGTGGGGTTCAATGCGACAGTCCGACGGCTGTCATGTTGTTCCCTCCTAGCTCTTTTCATGATATGAACAAAATTATAAATGCATAAACACGAAAAGTCTTCTCTTTTATCAAATTTTGTAAGAAATTTGAGGCTATGTTACAAAGTATTTTTGGGGCTGAGCGATAGCGAACCCCGTTATTCCAGTGGGGTTAAAAAGTTTTGTCTGTCTGCGTGTGGGGCGTGTCTGTGCGCACTACTCCTCACTGTGAAAAAAAAACACAGTGAATCCCGTTAATGTTTTTGCCGGGATTTACGGGTTTTCAGAACAAGGACTTACTGTGCCTGGCTACATTATTACCGAGCAGTTCTCGCGAAAGGGTTTAATTTTGGGCCCTGAAACTTTTTTTAAAAAAAAATTCAATTGAAACCCCGGGTTTTTTTGCATTTATCTTGTTAAGAACATCACTAGGGATCAGGATTCATCGGGGCGAGCTATCACCCCAATAATAAAGGAAATATCGCAATTTTAATTTTTTTGCCGTCCACGGAAATTACACAGCCTCAGAAACTGTCCACGGGAAAATTTCATTTTAATGGGCCCTTAGAATAGGTGCGATACGAACGCAAACGCCCAGCAGTTTTGGCAGCTCCCTGCACATCTGTGCATTCTGGTTCCATGTTGCGTACCTCACAATAAAATTTTGGGGTAGACCACAATTCGATCGTATGCCGTTTCGGGCCCGACACATTCCCGCGTGCACTGCCAAACGGGACACGGCCGTCCTTACTGGGGTGCCCCGTTATACTCGCGGAGAAGAACCTCGTGCGGCTACAAGGTCCCACTCGTAGTGTGACCAGTATGTGACGAGGTGTCATTCCCTAGTACAGCCTCTTTTAGCAGGACTGGGTCCGGTGTCCACCTCTCCGGCTTAATTCCCTGTCTCGGGAACAAATGTGAATTCATTTTCTTCTGACCACGGTTGCATAGTGTTTACCTCCCCGGCGGTACCTCTCCACTTGGGAAAAAAGATGGGCCCTAGAGTGGACAACGGAGGAAAGTTTTTTCTTGATCAGTTCCTCGTGTCTATGTTCGGAAAATATTAAATAATGGGTGCGATCAGTTTGGGGAAAAATTGATCGGCGGGTCGAGACAGCGGCCCGCTCGCGGTGCGGTCTATTTAGCCCTCCTGGAAGAATGTCTGGCACCCCCGTTTACTAACCCCATTCGGAAAGATTTCTTTTTTAGTTTGAGGAACAGATTGCTGCAATTTATTCGATAAACTGGGTCTTAGCATTCGAACGAAAAGCTTAGGAAAAACGTCATGTTGCTTAACTATCGGTCAGGTTAAGGCCAAACCCCAAGTCTTCAAGGGTCAGCTAGATCCCAAAATACCAGGGATCCTTAACTTACCTCATAAGGGCATCATAACGTTATCATAAGAGTTAAAGTTATTACCCTTAAATTCTAACATCTTTTCAAAAAGGGTAAGTTATTTTTTTATGTCTCGAATTTGTGTGGATATGCTTTTGTAAATACTTCATAAGTCCGTACCCTTAACCTATAGCGAACATTGTCTTATGTTACGTTATGACAGCAGTGTTAGTTAAATGTTGATTTTAAATTAAGGATCCCTGCAAAATACAGCGAGCCTATTTTTCGCAAGACATTAAGCTTTCGGTTAAGCTTTCCGATCTGAATAATCAACGTTGAACGGTTTCACTGCACTCTCAGAAATTTTTTTGTAAAATGACAACAAAACCTCTGCAAATTTGCTATCACAAACCCTTTGAATTTTGAAATTACAACCACTTCGTATTTTTACAAGAAGTTTTGTAATTTAACGACAAAAGAAAAAAAATTTTCTGGATCCATGAAGTCCTTTGCAGAATAAAAAAGTAATCATCATTTGAAGTAAAAAGTCATTATTTTAAAACTAGACCTGTAAAATCGGGGAAGTTTCTTTTTTTCCTGGCCTCATAAATATGACAAAAGTCATTATTTGAAGAAAAGTGTCGTCTTTTTATTTTACGGCAAAAGGTGTAAAATCAATACGTTTTTTGGGTTTGTATAAATATGACACTTCCCTTCAACTTTCTTCTGCAAGGGTTTTTACTCGATTTTCCTGACAGATTTGAACCCACGACATTACTCTTACGGTGCACGGTCTTTACCACGTGCTACCAAGACACACGCTAGCTGGGGAGCCAGTACCCAATGACTCTTCAAGTAAACCTTTAGAGTTCCCCAAAACAAGTAAACGTTAGCAACATATTCATCCACACTGAAAAAAATGTTCGGATTTTACTATACAGTAGTCTAGGAAAGTTCCTATACATGTATGGGATTACTGAAATTCCGATACCTGTATAGGAATATTCCGATTTGTATAGGTTTTTTGCTATACGGGCTGGAAATGTATAGAATATTCCTATACATGTATCGGAATTAGAGTAATTCCTATGAATGTATAGGGTTTTGCAGCCCGTTTAGGAATATGGCCAACTGAAGAAAAGAATTTGCCATCAACCGTAAAAACAGCGATTTAATTTGTTGTATTTTGTCTTCAATGGTGATCAATACGATCATTTGTTAACAACGTACAAAATTCACAAAAGCTGCTTGTTTGCCCGCTGTCCGGATTATCCGCTAGATGGCGTAGTGTCGTTTTTACGGACTTACTTCTCGGTGTGCGCTGCGGCTAGGAAATTTTGGGTTGGGTCAGGGGGGTCGCGTCCTATAATATAGTAAGAAAGTTGAAGTCATTTCAACTCTTACATCATTTTTACTGAGGTGTTCCTTACACCTTGGGTGTTCAATTGGTGAAGTCGATCTTTGCCAATGTGGAGGACCGGGATGAAGGGTCACTTGATCCATACTCGATGATCTACAATGGCGGGGAAAAGCGGCCGTCGTATAATCTGACAGTTCATCCGTTCGGCCGGCCTAATTAAACATTTTGGTGGAAATCCCATACATGCATTGCAGTTGCGCCATTCCGATGTATAGGAAAAAACCTACACAACGTATGGGAGAACGCCTATACATATAGTCATAATGCCGTACCGATGTATAGGAAAAATTTCCATACGAGTGCATGGTAAAATTCCTATACGTGTATATGTAAATAGCTTCATATACATGTATAGGAATTTGACTATAATTTTTTTTTACAGTGCAATTTCTTTTCACAAATTGACACAAAGTATCGTAGTTGGAAATTTACGATAAAGTTTATCCAAAATTGATCCAGGAAGCGGAAGAAGGGAATAACTTGACATATCCCCAAATTTATTTTTATTTTATTATTGTGCCTTAGAATTGTTTACATCATTACCCAATTTTTTGACTGAATTCCAAGCAGTTTAGGAGAAAATCCACTTGGACAGTCTAAATTTCATTGGAAAATGGAGATAACTCAACCTTAGTCTACATGAGTCCGTTTGACAAATTGGCAAAAGATATAACTCAATTGTGTTTTTATGAATCTAGTTTGGGTGAGC
>NW_023144633.1:8982032-9001240 GCF_012932325.1 Thrips palmi
GGCAGGCAGGCAGAGACAGTGCGGACGGCGGTAAGCGGCCAGGCCGACGGACATTGCAGCGCAGGGCGTGCTGGCGCGGCCAGCACTATTAAAAAAACGGTATCTTCTCTCGGCCAATCAGGATACTGGATTTTCGGCCGGCGTGCCAATTTCTCACAGAGAACTTCCCTTTCATTGGCCCTTTCGCAAGACCGCCTTTATCAGTTGCCCTCATTCTTTAAACACCTTGTTATTCTCAGTAAAGGTGGATTCCGCGTCCCCAAATACAGATGAAATCCGATTCCCGAAGCCACCATAAGCGTTTTGTCGCACTGCCCCTCTCAATACAAACCTAACTGTCTACTAAGTACACACTTACAAACGCAGGCTTGCAAGCACACACTGACAAACGCATGCTTGACGCATGGAGTTATGCGGCGTCAAGCATGCGTTCGTAAGTGTGTACTTACAAGCAATGCATTTGTAAGTGTGTACTTAGTAGACAGGTTTGCAGTGCAGAGGCGTCAAGGTGCGAAACAGGGCGTTGCGGCGTGGCGGTGTGGGTGCACCCCGGATTAAGAAAGGGGCGACGGAGACCAAATTGCCAAATCGTCTTATCAATACACAAGGGGAAGGCGTTGTGACCGCGTTTCGTGAAGATGCGCGCTGTGACCTAAGTTACAAAACATGCGTTCAACGCTTGACACTGCGTTGGGAGTGTTTGAAAAGCGTGTTGTTAACCCACAAATAAAGTGCGTTGGGTGAGCGTTTACGAAACGTAATTTAAACGCGTTATCACGCGTTGAGAGTGCGTTCAAAACACGCTGTTGGTCCACAAGAAAAGTACGATAAAAACGCGTTCTTGAATCGTGTTTTCAACGTGTAACGCCGCGTTGAGAGTGCGTAAAAAGCACGTGGTCGATCAACAAGAAAAGCGCGTTGAGAGAGCGTTCATGAATCGTGCTTTCAACGCGAAATTGTGCGTCGAGAGTGCGTAAAAAGCACGTTGTTCATCGACAAGAAAAGCGCGTTGAAAGTGTGTTCAGGAATCGTGCTTTCAACGCGTAATACTACGTTGAGAGTGCGTAAAAAGCACGTTGTTGATCAACAAAAAAAGCGCGTTGAGAGAGCGTTCATGAATCGTACTTTCAACGCGCAATTCTGCGTCAAAACTGTGTCAAAAGCACGTTTGGTCGTCAAAACGTACTCTCAACGCACTTGCAACGCGTTCTCAACGTGAAATAGTTGTAGCGCTTTCCGCCAGGGAAGCTTAGCAAAGCGGTCTTGCCGTGGACAGGCAGGGGAGGCCGGGCAGAGAAGGGGCAAGGAGGGAGGGGGTGGCTATGAGGAGTGGGGACTGGCGCGGCGTGGCGGCGCGGGCGGCGGCGCGGGCGACGACGACCGACGACGACGAACCACGACCATGCAATCCCCTCAGAGCGCAATCCCCTCAGAGCGCACTCTATGGATGGATGGCGCGATGGATGGGATGGGATGAGTGGGATCGGATGCAGAGCTAGAAGCGGTAGCAAGACCGCTTAAAAATTGCCATAGGTGCAGCGCTGTTCTGTTCATTTAACATGGTGTTCCGGGAGAGTCTCGCTGACTTCGGGGCTGAAAACCTTATACAGACGTGCATTGACATTGGGGTGTCTTGTGGTGCAGTGGTCGCCTGAAGTCTAACCAGGCATCCTCAAACTACTGTATCATGAAAAGTGTGTATGACCAGTCCCAGGATGCAAAGGCTGGGGTGGCAGACGAAAAGGTCAAATACATAGGGATTGAGTTGCTGTGACTGCAGATACCTGGACCGACCTCGACGCAAAGTTCCTCCACAGCAAGTCTAGTGGCAGGTTTCCTCGCCACCGGAGTGGCGTCTTTCCCTAACCCCCTAAATTTGGCGTTCCCATCCCTGATATCCGGATTCCCTGCCAAATTTTGGCGTTCCATTCCCCAGAGCACCACAGACCAGAACGCCACAAAATAGCGCTGCGAAAGAAATGCAATAACTTGGCTTGGAAAGCAATACCCGTTCACAGAAAAATAAATGTGCACACAATAGTTTTCAGTGCTTAGGATCCCTAGCTCAAATCGATTCAATAGTTGGTCAGCGGCATTGAAACGTGACCTGAAAATACAGATGCAGGTCTTGCATTTTATTGATCCAGTTCAACTTTTCATAGTATAATTGCTGTGATTTGAACTAGGCACGGTAAAAGTGCCGCCTTGAAATCCAAGGGGATGTCTTGTTATATTTCCAAGGGGTTTGAGTGAATATTCAAAGTGGGCCAAATCAAGATCTTTTTATAGAAATGGATTCGTCTCGACAAGACAAACAAAAAATGTCAACACACCTCATAGGTTTGAATGGGAAATGAAAAAGTTATTGAGCTTCAAAAGTACTAGAAAGGTCATTTTTTGGCCATTTTAGAAAGTTTATAGATGAATAGCCTTTTCATTTTCCATCCAAACCTATGACATATGTTGACATTTTTTGTTTGTCTTGACGAGACGAATCCATTTCTGAAAAAAGATTTTGATTTAGACCACTTTGAAAATTCACTCAAACCTCTTGGAAATATTATCAAGACATCCGCTTGGATTTCAAGGCGGCACTTTTACCGTGGGGATCCTAAGCACTGTAAACTGTTGTATGCACATTTATTTTCATGTGAACGGGTATTGCTTTCCAAGCCAAATTATTGCATTTCTTTTGCAGCGCCATTTTCTGGCGTTCTGGTCTGTGGTGCTCTGGGGAATGGAACGCCAAATTTTGGCGCTCTCTGTGTAACGCCAAAATTTGGCTGGGGATCCGGAAACCAGTGATGGGAACGCCAAGTTTTGGCGCTTAAGAAAAGACGCCACTCCAGTGGCGAGGAAATTTGCCACTGGATTTGCAGTGTCAAAGCTGAAATTTCTAGGCGTAACTGGCCACTACATGAGCAATATAGCATCACTTTAGCCGATGTGGAAAAACCAATGGGTGAGTTGTCGCAATGAAGACACGCTTTAGGTTAAGGATAGGGCAATCTCAACTTTCAAAACATTTTTGGTAGGGGTTCTTTTGTTTGTTCATTGGCTTTTTGATAATAATAGAAAATATTTTTAATTATCAAGTAGGAAATGAAAAGCGTAATTTTCGCCTACAGCACAACTTAAAACGGTTGCAAGATAAAGGCACACTGCAAGAAAAAGTGTGAATAGTACAACAAATGTACAACAAAAACTGTACAATAAAAGTACAACAGGTATTGTAGAAAGTACAACGAGAAATGTACAAACCACAACGAGGCATGGACTGCTCAGCACTCGTCATGCCGGTTCCATTGTACTTTGTACAACACTTGTTGTACTTTGAAAGTACAATAAAAACCTGATAAAATATTTGCCAGAAATTTGTGTACTTTTGTTGTGGTTTTTTCTTGCAGTGCATGTAATGTTTCTCGCTTTCTTCAAATACCTCTAAAAATTTGTTGGAAGTATATATTGTTCTCGCAGTTTGGTGCCCCCTCAAGCGCGGACTCTGTGGAACACCGTGGTGCCCTCGATGCAATAATGAGTGCTGCCCGTCGGTTCGACGAAGGTAATTGTCGTCTGCCAAACTGCACCTTCCAGAGGCAGGTTCAACAAAGAGAGTCCTTTCGTGTCCAGTGTGGCGTCCTTCATCCGGTACGTACCCTGAAAGACGGAAATTTTAACCCTTTGCCAAGCTTCAGATATAAATACGAAGTGTCGAAGGCTCAGCAACAATGTGCACAGTAAGCATTGCTTCAGGTTGAAGTATTCCTGCGAACGCCCCTCTGCTTGACAATGCCAAAGGCAACGAACTCCAGCACCTTGACTTTGTGTAAGGTAAAAAATCAATTGTGGGTCACATTTGTGAAAATTCCAAATTAAGGCCTTTAATTCTGACCTGGTGACAATAAAGCATGTGCGGCCTTCAACTATGGTCCTTGGACTAAGTTTTGCAGCATAGTAGCCCCGTCTATCATCCTTAGTTACTAAGCTACGGCTGTTTTAAAAATAGTCTGTTTTGGCCCACAATTGATTTTTGGAACCAGTTGTGGGTCAGCATTGTAGAAAGCTCAAATTTGGATATGATTTGCTTAACTGCGAGAGGATTTCACTTTTGAATTTATTTTTCGGAATTGTGAAAACTGCAGGATCTGTAGCACAATGAATCAATTGCGGGTCATATCAATTGTGGGCCATTTCGCCTTTTGCTTGTAAATTGACCACTTTTGCAAGATATTTTCTTATTTTCATTGATTAAAGGCCCTTGGTTCTCAATAAACCAAGCAAGCACGTTTTTCACTTTAAGAGGAAAAATACATAAACAGGCTAATTTTAATGTGAGTTAAACGTCCTGGATTGGAGATGAAGCTCTTGTGTTGCATATTCTTGGGCCGCCGGTGTGGTAGACAATGCAACAACACACCCTGTCGTGAGGTATTGCTACAGTATATTATCTATTTCAGTCAGAATATTTAGTCTATAGGGGTTGATTTGACTCGTTATAACAGGGCCGGACTGGCCTCGGGTGCCTAGCATGCAGTTGGAGAGTGGTCCCCTTCCGGGCGCTACGTAAGCCCCGCAATGCGTCCCCCCCTCCCAACGACAAAAAAAAAGCCTTACGGCAGACTTGAAGTAAGAGCTAGCGTTGTCATTCGGGGCTGTAGCCTAAGCTTAACGTAACCTTCGTATCGTAGTACTAAATGTGACAGCAGAAAAATGGAATTTACTCCGATACCAGTCATTCAAGCGCAGAAAACAAAAAATTATCAGAAAAAACTACCCGGGTGGAAGGATCTGTAGTTTGCACTATAAGAATATTCTACTGTTTTTTTGTGTTATTGACTCTAGTTAAAACTAACATATAATTTCAGTTAAAATAATGTTTAACTATTGCTGGAGTGCAAAAAGAGTGAAGCCCAAAGTACAGTTAAACTGTAGTAAAAGTACCAGTTATTTCGGACAACTATAGTTTTTGGCTACTATAGTTTTGGACAACTGCAGTTTACGGCAGTTCCCTTCTCAGTTCTCCCCTTGTTCTCACTGCAGTTCTAGTACAGTTTAAGTTGACTTTTGAGAATAATATCACTGTATTCAAAACTACTTTTCCAACTAAATTAAATTTCTAAATCCACCTGCATACTGCGCAACAGTAAATTTTGCAAAACTTCCAAGTTCTGCAAAATCTACTGCTGCGCAGCCTGCAAGTGGATTCAGCAATTTAAATTAGTCACAAAAGTATTTTTGAACACTGTGATAAATGACATAAAATGTTGAAGCAAAGGTTTTCTTGAACAAACACTCTGGTGAATAACATACAATTTTTAATGAACAACAGAGCAGGCCATACAAAACATTCAAAACACAATTTTCTTTATAAATCAATTATGTAGTTGGTTATCTGCAATGAAACAAAAGCAAGGCATGGATAAGTTAATGCAAGTTTGGCATACTGATTTGGAATTTGACACAGATTAATTACTCACCCAAAGTCAAGTCCAGTTTCATGGTGAAGAAGGCCATTCTCAAGTCTCCAGCCAAGCAACATGCAATCTTATACTTGTCAGTGAGTGTGTCACAGCATCTGTTTGAAATGGACAAAGAAACAAGTAAATAACAGGCAAAGAAAGGGAGAAGAAGTTCTGTATAACAAATATTTAGTCTTACAAATAAATTCATTCCACAGTTAACTACGTTTTCAAAATGAGGCTGTTGCCACTTGCCACATCCAGTCGAAGAGGCTGCAGATGTGCTAGTACTTGTCGTTAACTAAAAAAATAGATTTCGCTTAAAATAGGAACGGAAAAGGTTTATCTCTCCTTTGCTGTCTTTCACAACCCAGAATCTACAGACTAAGGCATTTTCACAGCACTGCAGCCAGTACAAAATCATGAGCACATCTACCAATTATTTTATAAAATAGCTATCCAAAACTTCTTGTTGTTGGTAATATATTTTCATTAGTAAATTACCAGAGAAGTATTTTAATGATTGTGTAATTTCATAACTCCTAAATCTGTCAACTAGAAGCGGAGGAAGAAAGTTAAGTCTAGTTTAACCAATTCCGTTCAAATAGTAAGCGCAAGATGTTTAATTTTATAAACAACAAATATTGGCACAATACAGCATCTTCGACTAAGTTTATGGAAAGCAGGTCTCTAAATTTTCAAATTGTAATTATTACTCTGGTCAACACTAAACAAATGTGCACAGAGGGGCCTATCATAATGAAAACAATTCTCTTTACTAGACCAGACCAGAAATAAAACTCCTGACACAGTTGAAGTTAAAAATTAAATGGAAATTCAAAAACACTCACCAAGCATCGGAAACGTTCAGCAGCCAATTCATGGTTACTCCAGGCCAGATGTTAGAACACCAGTAGACCTAGATGTGAATGTGAAGCCACCCCTAGGCTGCTAAGTTGGAACCCGGAACTTGAACTTGAACGCTCAACATCCTACAAATTACAGAGAAAACTCAGATTACACAGAACCAAAGTTAAATTTTCAAAAAGCAGATCTTAATAAAAATCTGATTTGCATACTTACTGGTCCATAGGAATCCATAAACAGTTCGTAGCATTATTGCAGTTGCTTGGAGTTCTGGGACAGTTGTGTACAGAGCAGGAGGTTAAGTCAGACCAGACCTGTCGCGTCGCTGCCGCCCGTCGCCGTCACGGTGAGCACGACTGCTGAAATAATGAACATTTGCGTCACTAAGAGAGTTTTTCTCTGTAAAACTAACAACGCACTCGCACTAATAACAAGAAGTATTGAGCTACAGAGAATGGGCTGAGAATACACACAGAACACTAGACGACTTTGCACTGGAACCACAACTGAAACTGATACAATTTCAAACCAAAAACCTACCTCCTCTGTGATAATAGCACTTCCAAATTGACATGGTAACCACCGTGATGTTTGCGGCCCAGTCTTTTTCAGTAAACACTAAAACGTTTGGCTGACGACACGAACATGAAAGCTGAAGGAAGACGCCATCTTGGAGCGACTGCCGCTCGTCTCGGCCGGCGCCAGTGTTGCCGGGTGCTCCGAATCGCCGAGAGGGGCGCTGCAATCGCCAAAACGCGACACGAGCCCCCCGAATCGCCAAAAATCGCCGCAAAAATCGCCAATCTTATCGGCATTAACACTCGAATCTTCACAGGCCACAGTAAGAATCCCGCCACTCTAAGCTCACTTCGACAAATATCGCCCCAAGAATCAGCGAGTCGACAGTCATTTGTTTTCGGAACCGTCAAGTCCGACTCGTTCGGCTCCCGAGCGCGCCAAGGTTCGGTTCGGTGTTCCCGAAGGTCCGTCGGAAACTGGAGAGACATGTGGATATGAGTTTAGCCACGCAAAGGAACTCTTACCCATAAATTAAGATACACGTTCTAAAAAAAATAAGTTTTTTTTATATTTTATTTTACAATGACGTTACTTTATTTTCTTAGCTCTTATTTTTCAGAAATTTAGATATTTGGACTCTTTTGTTGTCACACAGAACTGAAGATGAACTTCAGTGCAAGGTGTTCTTTAAGAATGTATCCCCGCATTGCTCTTTATTTACACTTTTTACTGAGTCTTCACTACTTGCAGAACTACTTTCTAATCTGAACACATCAAATCAAAAGGGACTGCAGTAAAACTGTAGATTATTTTACACTTACGGAGTGCAGATCTTACTGTGATGACGCAAACAGTTAAATCTGTAGTTCTTAGTCACTTTTGACTGCAGTTTCCGGACTACAGTTTTGTACTGCAGTTCAAACTACAGTCCAACTACAGATCCTTCCACCCGGGTACCGTGAAATTCGTCTAAAATAATGGGCCTGACATGGTAGCGAACGCTACTTTGCCATCACCCGCGCACCATGGCATCGCATGATTTCGGCTGTACTATGGTAAATTTATGTTCCCTGACCTATTATGAACCTAAATCAGCAAGGGCGTCCCGTTTCACTTCGTAATAGCTTCACGGTGGCAATTTGAAAAACACACGATTTTTCGCCTCGTTGGATGGGCGCCATTTTCAAGACTTTTTGAAGGGCCTTCCTTTGAAGCCTGATAGGAGCCGTTACAGTCGTCGCTCGTACATACACGCTATTTGGGGAGACAAAGAGAGGTTGGAGAAAGGTCTACCGCGAAATTCAAATCGATTCAATCTCCATCGGGTCTGCGGTGACCCGTCGAAAAAAAATGACCCACAATTGATCCGTGACCCACAATTGATTTTTTACCTTACTAGTCATTTCTCATTTCGGTAGGCACTTCCTAGGAACGCTCACCTCCTTGGTCGGGCACTGATAGCTACTGGAGAAGGCCTTGACCAAACTGGCCCACGGAGCTTCAGGGTCCATCCACGTGCGGCAAGCGTTGCGGTGGAGTCGCCACGTGTGGAAGTGCTCGCACGTGTTGCTCGATACGACGTCCCGGCATCGCGTAAAATCCAACAAAATCTATCAACAAACCTAACAATAATTATTGCCGCGCAAGGCTAATTATATCAGGCAATCTTCACGAGTAGTGATTGCTAAGATGTGAGACCATGCCTAACAGGGCGCTATCCATTCCATTGCACTTGGACCTTGGACCAACAAGGCTTTAAAAGGGGGAAATTGAACCTCAAGCGGTGGCAACGCTCACAACAGACAAGTCCTTTCTGGCGTGCCCTTTTGTTCAAACAATATGCAGTGGAGGAGGGGGGGGGGTCTATGATCGCCTTTGAGTCTATGTGTTGTCATCGTCGACGACGTCGTCTATGCGGCCTAAGGGAGGGTGGGGCAGTTTGAAACAGAATTTGGAATTTCGTTATTATAATCGTACTGTTGGTCTATATGCTGCGTGTTTGCACTAGATTGATAGAATGACTCATTATCTAGACTAGAAAACGCCCGCAGACGCTTACAACTTCGTTTAAAGTTAATAATAAGGTGAAACTCCAACCCTTGCATCTGTTTCAAACTGCCCCTGGCCGGGGCAGTTTGAGACAGCGATGGGGCAGTTTGAAACAGCTGTATGGAAGTCAACACGGGCCAAGAAGAGCCGCGTACACAACTCCAATAGATTCAAATAGACTCAAACAGACGTTGCCATGCAAGTGCTGACATTTTGACGAACTTTTTCAACATTTTTGCAAATAATTTAAAAGCCAAAAAAGCATATTTTTCAAAATGCGAATTTTTTTGAAAATGCGTATGGCAATTGATTCGTCTCAGAGAGACGAACAAAAGTTGTTAGCACACATTACTGTTTTTGAGTTGAAATAAAGGCCTTTTCCTGCCCGCAAAGTTTACAACATGCAACAGTCCATAAACGTTGCATTTTGATGCGAAACACGGGTCAAACATACAACGTCTCCATTAGGGGTAGTCGAATGTACACTTTTTTCGAAATCTCAAAAGTTAGATGGCGCATTTTGTAGTATTTTTTCTGCTGATTCCGAATATGTACTTGGTTTTGAGAAAGGAGTGAAACCGAGGGCGCTACCAGCCTTTTAAGTTTTGAAAAATTGCTTAAAATGCGAATTTTTAAAATTTTACTTTTTCTCCGTTTGAAAATCACAGTACATCTTCGGAATCGGCAGAGAGAATGCAACAAAATGCACCATCTAATTTTTGCATAATTTTTGCAAAATGGATATTTTGACGAAAATAGTGTTTTTGACCACCCTTAAGAGCGTACTTTTCTCAAAATGTCAATTTTGCAAAAATTATGCAAAAATTAGATGGCGCATCTTGTTGCATTCTTTCTGCCGATTCCGAAAATGTACTGTGATTTTCAAACGGAGAAAAAGTAAAATTTTAAAAATTCGCATTTTAAGCAATTTTTCAAAACTTAAAAGGCTGGTAGCGCCCTCGGTTTCACTCCTTTCTCAAAACCAAGTACATATTCGGAATCAGCAGAAAAAATACTACAAAATGCGCCATCTAACTTTTGAGATTTCGAAAAAAGTGTACATTCGACCACCCCTAGTCTCCATTGATGCCATCTGGAATTACGAACTTCCATCGTTATGCTCGCTTTCCATAATATAAAACGTTTTTTCTAGTGATATTGCTGTGTTTCAAACTGCCCCATCCACATCTGTTTCAAACTGCCCCAGAGGGCACCATTCCAGTTGTGCTGCTCCCCGCCGGACTTGGTGAGGGCTACGTCAGTGTCCGAGGGTGCGTTACGTTGGTCTAATATGGTACTAAAAGATTAATTAAGTGCGCGGGAGATGATTGCTTACTAGCAAAACCCAGACGGAAACTCCCGTGACTTAGAAATTGAAGTTTAGGCCAATTTCAATGTTACCGAAGTTTCACCTTGTTTTCAAGGCCACTAAAGTGCACCGTTGACGACCGTGCCGATCGCAAATCAGTAAGATCATGAAAATAGAAGATTGTGCACACTCACATTTCCTTCGGCAGCCCTCATTGCTTTAATATTGGTGTTTGTTTCAAACTGCCCCTGTTTCAAACTGCCCCGCCCTCCCTTACAAGAGCACTGTGGCAAAAAGCTACGGAATATTCTGTAAACAGCTTGTGGTAATTCTCCGTAGCCCCCTTATCAATATTCTCCGTAGGCTCTTACAGTATTTTCTGTAGGACCGCACAGTATTCTCCGTAGGACCTTACAGTGATCTCCGTAGGACTATACAGTCTTCCATGTCCTACGGAGAAGACTGTGCGGACTTACAGAGAATACTGTGCGGCCCTACGGAAAATACTGTAAGAGCCTACGGCGAATATTGATAAGAGGGCTACGGAGAATTCTGGCAAAAAAATTAACAGAATTGTCCGTACCTTTTTGCCACAGTGAGGAGTTGAACCACATTTTCCAGACTTGGAGGGCATTTGGGGGGGGGGGGGGCTATGATTGCCTTTGAGTATGTGTGTTGTCGTCGACGACGTCGTCTGTGCGGCCTACAAGAGGAGTTGAACCAGATTTTCTAGATTTGGAGGGCACTCAAGTTTGGCGAACTAACAAATCGGTGGTGCCAGGCGGGTTACATGAGCGGAAATACTATTTCGGCCTCAAGAAGTGCTAGCACGGCATACAGGGATATTTTTGAGATTAGGGCGACGAGACGAATTCAATGACCCTGGTCCCGACATAATCGGGAAAGATGCGACCCAGTTTAGATGCATTCTTTCTCAAACCAAATCAACTTTCCAAGTCAATGTGGAGTTTTGGCCTACCAATTTTTTTATCAAGAGGCCCTCACTAGGAGAGACTCCCTGTAAAATATTTTTGCAATTGGACCAATAGTTTGGGAGAAAATGACAAAAAACCATTTTCACCTATTTTAGCGCAATTTAAGGTTGAAAAATTTCAAAGTGTCAAAATGCTGCTAAATTAAGGTCCCATTTGCCCAATGCTTTTCTTAAATGAAAGAGCATATTGAAAAGTAATTTTGAGCCACTTTGGAGTCAGCTGACTTTACGCATTACCCCAATCGTGTAACATTATAGGAATTTTACGCAATTTTCATATCTCAAATACTCCGACTCAGAACTGGACCGAATCAGGCCCAAAGCATCCTTATATAGCCCTAACTAATATCCCAAGTAGTCATCAAAAATATATTTTATTTGTGGATTCTGGAGCCAACTTTATAATCTGAAGTCAGGGTTGCCAGCGCCCAGGACTGTTGAAAATAGTAGAAAAGTGACTTAGCACCTTTTAAAATAGTGACAAAAAAGTGACGTCTTTTTGCTAAATAGTGACAATAAAGTTACATTTTTAGACTAAATTTTGCTATGATCTGTAGAAAATTATCGCTTTTGGCACTTAATTGGAGCTCAAATACATGGTATGTGGGTGTAAGGACCATAAAACCGGAAAAAGGCGCGTGAAACAGAGGCAATGGAATGGTTCTGTAAAGTTAACGGGAACTTTTAAACTCGAAAGAACAAAAAGAGAAGCATTAAAGCAAAAGCTTTAAAAACAAAACGGTGTTAGGATACATCTCTACTTAAAATATAAAACTGAACCAAATTCTCAAAAAATACAAATAAATCTGATAAGATAGACTGGCCTATCTCGCCCGCAATAGAAGCCGGCCGCCTCCTAATTCACTCGCCTGACCGCGCGACGTAACACAACCACAACGCGGGGTCATATTCAAAAGATCTTATCTGGGCGTTCCCCCCAAGTGAATATTATCTTAAACGCAGACAAATTTTACTCATTTGTCATTTGATTTGGCTGCAAATCAATATGATTTGTGATAGAATTCACTTAAACCCTAAGATGAAAGATCTAAACAAGTAAAAGTGCAAGTAGAAATGTATTCCGCTTACTCTCGTGTCCGTCCAGAACGATCGAACTGAGTGAAATACACCTGCCTTAAGGCTAAGATTCTCTTGGGGCGAACGCCCAGATAAGATCATTTGCATAGGACCCCTCGTCAACAGTCACCGCCTTCCGACACAGCGCTGCCGCGCGGTTCGATACCTCGATAGACTTCACGAAACCGGCGGCGGGTGATTTGAACAGTGTTTTGAACCAAAGGCAAATTTACGCTTATAACGAAGTAAAATGGACATGATACCCTCCGCGAGCTCCAAAAAAGTGACAAAAGTGACAAAATTTCCAGAATAGTGGAAATAGTGAGGGCACTTTGGAAATAGTGAAAAATAGTGACAATAGTGAGTCGCTGGCAACCCTGTCTGAAGTCTTTGTAACTCGATAAATTAACGGTTTTGGACTTGAATGCATATTTTCTCCATCCGAACAACTCAGAAGGGGCTCAAAACAGATTCTTAACTAAAAGTAACTTTCTCTTTTGTAAATGAGCCCAAACCAGCAGCACTCTCATTCCAGGAACGTGACACCACGTTGAAACGAACGTGACAACATGTCGCGTTCGTTTGAGCATTGTGTCACGTTCGTTTGAATGTGAACTACCTGATTTTTGGCCAATTCACACCCAAACGAATGTGACACAATGCTCAAACGAATGTGACATTTTGTCACGTTCGTTTCAACGTGATGTCACGTTCCTCGAATGAGAGTGAGGAGGAAGGGGTCAAAACTGCCTCACAACAAATTCGACTCTTTCCCGGCCACATTCCTAAAATGTTACTCGATTAGGGTAACGCTTAAAGTGAGCTGCCTCCAATGTTGCTTTGACATAGCAAAAGAAGCATCAAAAATCTGTCTTTAGACAAAAGCAATGAAATGGCCACCAGAAGAAAACAAGGTAATTCATAGTAAGTGGTTCCCCTCTGAAAACATCATTTCCAGCATAAGGTGAAGGGCCTGTCTCATTAGATAAACATTATTTTTTCTGGTGGTCATTTCATTGCTTTTGTCTAAAGACAGATTTTTGATGCTTCTTTTTGGCTGAGCGATAGCGAAGCCTGTTACTCCAGTGGGGTTGAAAAGTTTTGTCTGTCTGTCTGTGTGTCTGTGTGTCCGCACTACTCCTCCTGAACGGCTCGGCCGATCTCGGTGAGATTTTGCACACTTCTTGGGTATGTCCTTGGCTCGGCACACGCGAAATTTCACCATCCTAGCTCAACTGGTTCAGTTTTTATAGGCGAAAAACACCTAAAAAACGGCGAAAAATAGAGATTTCTGCAGATAGACCACTTCTGTCTTGGAGAAAGGGGGGTCTGGGGGCGGAGCCCCCCAGCCACGACAAGTTAAAAAGTGACAAGGGTCAAGATCGTGTTATCTGTAGATAAAACAACTCTATTTAGAATGTAGGGGGGTCTGGGGGGCGGAGCCCCCCAGCATTCAACAAGTTAAAAAATAACCGACAACGGACAACCCATTGCCTGCCGCAGGCAGGCTAGCGCCGCAGGCCAAGGTAGGTACGCCAGGCGTGGATTGGAGGAGCAGGCAGCGAGACATCGCGAAGCCTGTTACGACAAGACGCGGTCTGGCGTAAACCTACCTTGTACTATGTCAAAGCCACATTGGAGGCAGCTCACTTTAAGCGTTACCCTAATCGAGTAACATTTTAGGAATGTTGCCGGAAAAGAGTCGAAGTTGTTGTGAGGCAGTTTTGACCCCTTCCTCCTGCTGGTTTGGGCTCATTTACAAAAGAGAAATTTACTTTTAGTTAAGAATCTGTTTTGAGCCCCATCTGAGTTGTTCGGATGGAGAAAATATGCTTTCAAGTCCAAAACCGTTAATTTATCGAGTTACAAAGACTTCAGATTATAAAGTTGGCTCCAGAATCCACAAATAAAATATATTTTTGATGACTACTTGGGATATTAGTTAGGGCTATATAAGGATGCTTTGGGCCTGATTCGGTCCAGTTCTGAGTCGGAGTATTTGAGATATGAAAATTGCGTAAAATTCCTATAATGTTACACGATTGGGGTAATGCGTAAAGTCAGCTGACTCCAAAGTGGCTCAAAATTACTTTTCAATATGCTCTTTCATTTAAGAAAAGCATTGGGCAAATGGGACCTTAATTTAGCAGCATTTTGACACTTTGAAATTTTTCAACCTTAAATTGCGCTAAAATAGGTGAAAATGGTTTTTTGTCATTTTCTCCCAAACTATTGGTCCAATTGCAAAAATATTTTACAGGGAGTCTCTCCTAGTGAGGGCCTCTTGATAAAAAAATTGGTAGGCCAAAACTCCACATTGACCCGGAAAGTTGATTTGGTTTGAGAAAGAATGCATCTTTAACGGTCACCGGATGAGCGGAGTGCCGAGGCCTCCCCACCTCCGCGATGTGCTGTGCGCTGCGCGTGATGTTGAAGGCCCCGCTGAAAGTGTAGTTGCCTCGGCCGTGTATGCTCCTGGCGATGGGCGCCTCGAAGACGCACGCGTTGCCCCTGACGCCGCTGCACGCCTGCAGGACGGGCACTTCTGCGACGAGGCGCGATGGGACCTAAACAGAGAGTTGAATTCCAGAGCACAGAGTGACAGTATACAGTCGAATGCCAGCTTTCAGAATGTCGAATTACAGTTCAGAGAGTCAAATTACAGAACAGTCTATTGGCAGTAAACTGAAAGAGAGTGTGGATAGTACAATAGGGATTGTAGAAAAAGAAACGAGCATTGTACAAACCACAACGAGGCCTGGACTGCACGGCATTTGTCATGCCGATTGTACTATGAACAACATTTGTTGTACCAAAGTGGAATTTAAAGTACAGTAAAGCCCTTATAAAAAAAATGCCAGAAACTTGTGTACTTTTGTTGTGGTTATTTCTTGCAGTGAACAGAAAGTCGAGAGGCAAAAGAGAGTTAAATTACGTACGAAAGTGGAGTGTGAAAAGGAGAAGGCATGGAACAGTGACAGTTTTACGCACTCCAGGAGCGTTGCATCACATCGAAAGGAGCGCGACAAAATATTACGCTCCTTTCAACATTGTGCCAGGCTCGTTTGAATGCCAATAGGCCTAAAGCTCATTAATAGCCACATTCAAACGAGCGTGGTATTTGGTCACGCTCGTTTCAACGTGGTATTACGCTCCTGGAACGAGAGGGAAACCATAAAAAGTACGGCAGCCCATCGTAAGCATGATTTGCTCAAACAAATGATAAAAGTTGACGGCGAAATTGGAGCTGAATCCACCAAATCATCAGCGTGTGGATTTGGCACAAAGTTGCCTGAGGGATCTAGTTTACTTATGAACATACCCTAGTGCACTAACCAGTAGGGTTCTTGATGCAGCTGCCTGTATCAGCGCCACAGTCACGAAGAGTTGCATAGCGGCCATTTGTTGCGTTGAGACCTTCAACAAGAAAAGAATCTCTCTTAATGTAAATGGAGCCACGTAGCATCCACAATGAATCCACGCAACAAAGGTGGAGAGCATTTTGGTGGATGCTAGTTTGACAGGTGTCAAAGACGACTGTCCTCTTCGTTTATTACCATCAATTGCACTTCCTAAAGATACCTCTGTTGACAAATTTTATGACTTCGAGGAGGGCATCTGCCACGATATTATGTTGGCTTGATTGCGTAAGTTTGTGTCAAAGTATTTCACTATTCCTATGTTGAAAGAAAGGATTCATGTTTTGAACCATGGCCCAGTTCATTCAAACTAAGTAAAGTACCTCCAGTGTCAGAGGATTTTTCTGAAGGGACAGGTTAAAAATAACTGGCTGAGATGTCAAGTTTGTTCGGTTGTTTTCTATGGTTGTAGGAGATTTGGTGAGTGAGGATGATTTATTTTGTCATTAATATTTGAAGCTAAGAGAAGTTGTGGTCGTTGAAGCTAAATAAGTGCCTAAAACAATTGAAACCAAACTGAATGGACCCATTTCAGACTTCAATGTACTTAGATTCAACTCACACCTGTGTGCTCTACTTGGAGCATGCCTGCCAAGCACGAACACTAGTGCATACATGTCATGTACATGGTTACAGGTTCTCAGTAGCCTTGCGACATGTTTCTTCGTAGTACGAACAAACCAGTCTGTATTATGGCAGGTTTGTATCGTAACGTACCAATACTTAGATTAGTATTATGACTGCACGGCATTTCTCACAGTCGGTAAGAAATTGGGGGTGCAGTCCACTCTGACCGAGACTCTGACTTACGTTTGTTCTTTTTCGGCTGCAACAGAGGTGCTGTGACGGCCGAGTGTCGGAGTTCCTGAAAGCCCGATTGCTCCCGTTCCCAGACTCAAGGTCACACGATGGGATGCGATACACTTTGCGCCATAAACAAACACCACAGCAGGGCAATGAGGGAGTCGTAAAGTGAATTGCCACAGTGCCCCGCGAAAAAGACTACGCAAGCGTACCGAGGAAGAAATATGAGCACAACTTCGTGAAATCCCAACAATCGTTTCTGTTCTGGTATACCAGAACGCTAAATCGCTTCTCGGCCTTTTGGCTAAGATCAAAGTGTGAGGGAGGTTTCGTACGAGACGACACTTGACACATTGATTTCTGATCATGGCCCAGTGAATACCTGACAAGTACCGCTATCTGAGAGAGTCGCTGCGCCTTGGCATGCCTTAATGTAGTGCGTGGAGCGAGGGGGAAATCACTCCTAAAACCTGCGACCCGACTATTGCGCCTATAACGCTCTATTACGCCTCAAAATGTAGCGATTTAGCTGAAAACAGACCAAAAAACCCCTAAAATAGATCAAATTTTGAGAATTTCAGCTATTACGCTACTATTACGCACACTATTACGCGTGCTATTACGGACCCGACTATTACGCGAGTGCTTTCCCCCTCGGCGTGGAGTGCTACTGCCTGTGCGGACTCCCTCACCTTGATCTTAAATAGCCAAATTTTAACCCCTCGTCACGTCGCGTTCGCGTTTATAACTTGTAATTTATTCTTTTAGATTATTTATTATTTAACCCAATCCGAGAAGCGATAAGTGTAATCCCCCCTGCAAGATGACGCAGAGGAAGGGCTCTACACACTCAGTGCTAACAGTCCTTGGCCGTGACCAAACCCTGAAGGCACGCCCCCCGTGGCGCTACCAGCCCTTTTTAAGCACTGTTACGCCAGGACATCGTTTAAGCACCATGCTATGGCGCATCAGCTCTTTGTCTCCATTCCGGTTGGCCGGCCACTATCGTGCCCACCGTGTCGACGTGACGGAGTCATCACTGAGTACCCATCGCGTACCGTCAACGGGGGTAACTTGGGACACTTTTTCACGTTTTTTGAACGCCAGAGGCAAGATTCTCAACCCAGACCATTGGATCCTAACTATGTTGAAGTTTGACCCTTTCTCCATGATTTCATGCTTGTCTGGTTCATTTGCCTCGATTACATCGTTTCCAAGCGGTCTCGAAAGAGTGTCCCAAGTTACCCCATGACCGGGGGTAACTGGGGACAGTAGGTAATTAGCTTTGTTGCCACACTGGTAAAACTAGAGCGTAACCTTACGCCTGCTTTTCAAGCGTAAAATTTTCTCAGCTTGGGTTCAAGCGTAAAATGACATACGCTTGAAAACAAGAGCACTTTTCCAAGGGGGGTTAATTTTACGCTTGAAAAAGAGCGTAATGGAAAAAAGTAGATAAATACGCTTCAGAAAGAGCGCATTGATAAATTACGCTTAAGGGGAGGTTCTGGTGAAAATGCTATTTTCTCCTAAATAGGTCCCACTGTGAAAATTTGTTAAAAATTTAATTTCTTATCAAGTATTTATTAAAATTTTTCATTGGGGAGGCACATTCTATGCCCTGAATCCAGTCGCAGAGCCTTTTTCTCCCATTTAGGCTATAACTTTAAAAATCTTCTTTGCGCATTCTATTTTGTCGTAAAAGGTTGGCTTAGACATTTTTCACTTCTTCGATTCATTTTTTTAAAAATGCCGGCATGCCCATCTCAAAATGTCAATTGCATTTTTATTCGCAAGCTTTCTAACCAAGCATTTCACTAAAATTGATCAAAAATGTACAAAATAGACAAATTTTAGGGACTTTTCAGCTTAAAAAGCTAATAATTAATAATATAATGGAAGTTTTGAGCTATGCATGCCGGAATCTTTTGAAAATGAGTCGAAGAAGTGAAAAATGTCAAGGTCAACCTTTTACGACAAAATAGTATGCGCAAGGAGATTTTTTAAGATACAGCCAAAATAGGCTCAAAAAGACTCTTCGACCGGGTTTACAGCCTGGCATGTGCCTTCAAAAGTCAAATTTTAGTCTCCCCAATGAAAAATTTTATATTCCGAACAAATTATGACTGTAGGATCCATTTGGAAAATGGCAAGATTTTCACCAGAACCTCCCCTTAAAAATGGATCTACATATGAAATTAAAGAATATATTGGATGCTCAAAGAGGATCGTGGAAGATGGTGGATCAAACTATAATAATTTCACACAAATTGGTTAGGATTCGTCTCATTGTATGATATTATTCAGTTCAAAAACCATCAATTAAACATCTCCAGTTGATACTTTTAAATTATTTACTCACATTGAAGGTACAGCCAGTGACTGTTCCCGTGTGCTAGTAGTAATGATTCCCCATTGTAACATCCCCCTCCCCTCCCCCTGAGCTGCCCTCTTGGTCGGGCCTAACCCAACCTAACCTAAGGGGCGGCCATCTTGGGCCGGCCTAACCTAAGGGGCCGCCATCTTGGTCGGGCCTAACCCAACCTAAGCCGCCTTCTTGGGCGGGCCTAACCTAACCCACCCCTAACCCAACCACCCCTAACCCAACCCAACCTAAGTGTGGATCTGCCCGGTGCCTACTTGTAACCTAACCTAAGCAGGTCTGGTCTTGTCTTCCGTGGGACCGTCCGGGAACGCGCTGTACGCGGCCGCAC
>NW_023144633.1:9002740-9044498 GCF_012932325.1 Thrips palmi
AATAGTGAGTACAGGTGAGATGCTTTTTCGATTCATACACACTTCTGCATCGAAAAAACAAGCAGAAAAGGGGACACGAACGAAAACAAATTAGCTGTCTTTGAATCAAAGCAGAGAAAGCTTGGTTTCCAACATACCAGACTACCGCCGCGCCGCAGTCCGCCTTGCACTCCCAACAACAACAACAACAAAACAATCAACAACAACACCGCCTAAACAGCTGCTTCGTTTTGGCATTCCCTCTCACGCGCCCATTGAAGGTGTCGGGGGCGATTGTACGACTTCATTCGCCCAACTACAGCAAATTTAAACTGAAATGGAATGAATGGGAGGAATACGAGCGATCCCCGAACCTTGCGCATGTATTTCCAGGCGATGCACCGGGAAGGGAAATTATTATCCAGGTGCAGCCTGGAAATTACACGGTTCCCAGGCCGCGCCTGGAAAAGACAGCATGGTTCCCAGGGAGCGCCTGGAAAAGTTCCGAAGGAACCAGACTGATGCCTGGAAATACATCGGCCCGCCTGGAAATTACATGAAACTCCTGGGAAACCCGGACGTTGGTTTTGCCGTGCAGCGCGCTGAATTCTACTTTCAGACTCGCGGGGCAAATTATTAATCCTTGTTAAGTCTGAATTTTCAGATCGCCGCGTCTGAAATTTTTTTCAGACTACAAGGTCCGTATTTTTAGACCTGCGGTCCAAATATTAGGACTCTAGTCTGAAAACGAAATTCAGACGGACAAGTCTGACACTTTCGGTCTGAATTTTCAGAATTTTTTTAACAGTGTACAGCGTGTGCGTCTCCTCGGAGGATGTCCGCCACGTTTGGCAACCGAAAGAAATTTGTCTCGTCACGCACTGATACCAAATTAAGTAATGGAATCTTTTAAAAACTGCGAAGTGGGCAGCTATGGCCGTGGCTGCCGATAACTGCCGCCAGAGGGCTGCACCTTACTGGGAACTTGCGCGCGGAGTATCGCCACAGGGAGGGGTCAATTCTTTTGCCACTGATAGTACACTCTTAATGTCTTACGAAGAAATTTCCCACATTACGAAGGAAATGGCGCAAGCATATTACGAAGGTGTTTTTAGGTCAAGCGTATCAAAGCTTGAGCTATTACTCGCAAAATGTGCGAGGCTGTGTGTACAGTTTGGTCAGAGGCCTAGGTTTGGGAACTGGGGAGGCTGGGGAGGCCCGGGCTGAGGCAATGTACACTGCTCAGAAACATACTAAAAAGGAATATATATATATATATAGGGGGGCCTGAGCGTCGCCGTCGCCGTGGCCGTGGCCGTTTTTCGACTTCAGGCCTACCAGGGTAACAAGAAAGCTGAGGAGGTCGACAGTTCCTTTTGATGCAGCCTGCACCATATATGCCCTCCTTCGGACCGCGGCCTGCGTGACCCCTCCGGCCCCTCCCGCGCACAGCAGCGCGCGGCGCGACAGGCCCGACGCCCCCCTCCCCCTCGGCCGCGCCGCCGCGGCCCCTGTTCGAGCCGTCATAAACGGCGCTCAGCGGGTCCCCAATTTTTACGGCCGTCAATATGGAAGGCTTCAGTCTTCGCGATGCATTTTGTACGCAACCACACCAATTGTTTTTAGAGTGTGACAGGCCAATAGCTCATGATGAGACGGCAATTTTGATACCAAGCAACACAAAAATGTGACGGTAGGGAGGATTCAGCCTGCGTGATGCGTTCTGCGCGCAATCACGGGCATCAGTTCGCAAGTGCCGAAACAGAACCCGGCGCCTCCCGGCCAACGCCACCAGGACCGCGGCCGCGCACACCCAAGCTTGACCTGGCCCTGAGCTGAAGCAAAGCTCTCAGCAGAGGTTTTTTTTTTCGTATTACAAAGGTTTTTCTTTGTACCTTACAATGAAAAAGCTAAAAATATTCGTATTACGAAGGAATATTGCTTTGTATTATGCTTGCGCCAAATTCACTGTAACATACCAATAAGATGGGTCAAATTTCATTGTGAGACATTTAGAGTGTATCAGCTCCCTAGTTAGCTCCATAGTTCTATATACTTTTTACTATATATTTACTATATACTGTATAGTTTTTCTTTTTGGTTAAGAAAAGATGAAACAATTTGACCGTTTTTCTTGGTTTCTCGAACCAACTTTCTGAGTTTGCGTCCAAGCTAATGACCCGTGAGCACTTAAATTTTGCCTCGTCGAGACGAATCCATTGATGTATAGAAAAGTCATTTTGAACCATTTTGAAAATTTACACCCTATTTCAGTATGAGAGAAGCGAAAACGAGGGTAAATTTTCAAAACTGTCCAAAATGACTTTTCTTAACCAGAAAAAAAAAAACTTACGGTGGGCCGACCAAATCCTTTTAGTATTTTCTTGCAATATGTGAGAGGACCATGTGAGGAAAGCCACATCGAATTTGAAGATAACCTTTTTTTGGAAATATCAATTTTTCGAAAAAAAAAATAAATTACGGTAAATGGAGATAGCGACATCAAAACTTCACCCAATCGTCTCGAAACTATTTCCATCGTGTTCCTCAGCTCTTTTTACGTAAAGAACCATTGTCGGAAAAATTCTAAAAACTTTTAGTAAGTACGGAGAACAGTATAGAAAATATCATGATTCTGACCAAAGTGAAAACTTCGCTATGTTATTACAGCCAAACCGGGGCAGATATCGTGAAACCCTTTGACATGGGATCTTTTTATAATGACCCGTACCCCTAGAAAAAGTGTCATCCAAATCGAAGAGATGAATTTGCAAGAGTTCGTTGGTTTGGCATGGAATACCCCACGTGCGAACTACACACTAAATGTCTTACGAAGAAATTTCCCATAATACGAAGGAAATGGCGCAAGCATAATACGAAGGTGGTTTTTCTTAGTATTACGAAGGTTTTTCTTTGTATCTTACAATGAAAAAGCTAAAAAGATTCGTATTACGAAGGAATATTGCTTCGTATTATGCTTGCGCCGAATTCACTGTAACATACGAATAACATAGGTCAAATTTCATTGTAAGACATTTAGAGTGTACACGCTGTGAAACTTTATCTGGCTTTCACTGTGTAGTGTCCAGGTAAAGACTCACATTATCGAGGGTGTAAACGGGTCAACACTCGTGTAACACCCTGTACACAAAAACCGTTTATTACGCGTAATAGTAATACCTTTTTTAGGCCAAATGTGCCAAATTTTGTAATTCTAATGCCGTAATGCACACGAATAATATCCCTGTAATACTGCGCAATGGTACCGAGTACTCTGTACATGATTTCTTTGATTGTTTACCTCCTCGCATATTATAAAGGAAAAGCATTGACATGTGACTGACTGGCAGTGGTAATTAATTTTTTAGAGAATGGAGACTATTTACTGTGGAAGTCTTGCATAGGACGAAGTTAGCACAAAAATTGGCCAAACAACACGCAAGAGATTGGTCTGGTACCCCTGAAAGACCGTCCAGTGCTTCAAGGCGTAAAGTGTCCTTTGAACCGGCAGAAGTCTGTGAGGCACGGAGAAATTAGTCAGGCTTCAGAGTCATTGATCTGGATCTCTTTGTGGCAGAGCTCTTTGAATGTGTTCGGTGCAAAAGCTGTAGAAAACCTGTGAAACTAACAGAGGTTACTGTGTGTGGCCTTTAGCTCTAAATTTGAACTCAATTGTGAAAAGTGTGGTGTTTTGAAATCTTTAAGAAACTGTGGAAAATGTTGGGACTGACGAATGTAATAGCAGAAGCAAACAGAAGAGTGGTGTTTTCAACCCGAGCTGTTGGTGTAGGTCATGAAGGATTGAAGACAATTTGTGCTCTAATGGACTTTCCTCCCCCTGTGTCCAATCCAACCTATGACAGAGCTGTAAAAAAAAATGTTCAAGATGAAGCAGAGATGTCCATGTTGCGTGGAGTAGAACTTGAAGCTGAACTGGAGGGCAGCAGGGATATAAATGGAAGTGGAGATGGGTCATGGCAGAGACGATGGCATGTTTCTAAAAGTGGAATCGTGTCCCTAATAGGAACAAAGTCTGGTAAGGTTATGGATGTTGATGTACTGGCCAAAGTTTGCATTCGTTGTTCCTTATATTCCGGACCCAAAGAAGGGCCTGAGTACGATGAGTGGAACGCCGCTCACATCCCTGTATGTGCTATCAACCATGAGGGCTCTTCTGGTATGATGGAAGTGACTGGAATGCTCAACATTTTCAATCGGTCTGTTGCCACAAGAAATGTTCGCTACGAAAAGTCTATCGGAGATGGTGATCCAAAGACCTACAAACTCATATGTGATGAGAAACCATATGGCGATGACTTCGTTCCTGAGAAGGTAAATATTATTCAACCATTGATTTGTTTTGGCTAAATATTTTTAAGTTAAGTTTTTTTCTAATTGATTTCTTTCCGTTGAGTGTGTTGGCCATGTTCAAAAAAGAATGCCAACTAGACTGAGAAAACTTATAAAGGGCATGAAGGGGAAAAAATTGAAGGATGGAATACCTTTGGAAGGTCTTGGCAGACTAACCGATAAGAAAATAGACCAGCTCGCTACCTACTATGGAAATGCCATAAGATGTAATAATGATCTAGATTCAATCAGAAATGCAGTTTGGGCTGCCTTCTATCACTACAGGTAAAGCATAAATAGTATATTAAACAAAAACTAGGAACTCATTTGCATAATAATTTGAGCTCACTTTTTTTTCAACCACAGCACCATCTCTGTCCTAAGGGTGAAAGTTCATGGTGCAAAACCATTAAAACTCAAGCACTAAAACAACAGTTCAAACATAAGACTTCACTCCCTGAAGCTGTCATGGATACTATCAAGCCAGTCTATGTAGACCTCACAAAAGATGAGCTCTTGCAGAAATGTGTTCATGGAATGACACAGAACCCTAATGAGAGTGTTAATGCTTTGGTTTGGAAAGCTGTTCCAAAAACTATTTTTTGTCAACGTCTTAAGGTTGAACTTGGAACATATGAAGCCGTCCTTACATTCAATGATGGTCAGAAAAGCAAGATTCAAGTGCTGGAAAGGATAGGAGTCACTGCTGGAAGGCATGATCAACTGGGCAAATTCAGTGGATGCAGCGAGGATCAAGAAGGCTGACCAACGGGCCGGGACCAAGGAGGCCCGTCGAGCCAGGAGGTTGGCTGGGAAGGCTCGTGAAGAGATTCTAGATGCACAGGAGGGAGGCCCTAGTTATGCTGCTGGAGAATTTTAGTCATTTGAATTTATTATTTCCAGTTATGGCCAATAAACTGTTATGAAACTGTCCTGAAAATTTAAACGTGTTTATCTCAGTAACATTTTTTTACTTTGCGCGCAGGATATCTTGGGCTCCGTTAGAGATAGAATTTTGTGTGATAGCTTGAAATGATCGTTATTTAAATAGCTAGGAGACAAGCGAGAGTTTTTATCAAAAAAAAATTATCTTTAGATACAATTAAATATTTGTCCAAAAGCGGCATGAAAACTGCCATGATTCTAGTTTATAAGATTCAAAGTCATAGAAGAGGTTTTTCAAAAATGTGGCCTCTCTGCGTTCTTCATTTTGACCATATTTAAATGCGTGAGTTTTGTCGGGTGTCTAGAACAACATTTGGCTGAGAAATCCTGGGCGCAAGAAATTTATCCCAAACGTCGACCAATTCTTTAAAAATGGTCAAAAATAGACAAGGTAGGTTTACGCCAGACCGCGTCTTGTCGTAACAGGCTTCGCGATGTCTCGCTGCCTGTTCCTCCAATTCACGCCTGGCGTACATACCTACCTTGGCCTGCGGCGCTAGCCTGCCTGCGGCAGGCAATGACTTGTCCGTTGTCGGTTATTTTTTACTTGTTGAATGCTGGGCGGCTCCGCCCCCCAGACCCCCCTACATTCTAAATAGAGTCGTTTTATCTACAGATAACACGATCTTGACCCTTTTCACTTTTTAACTTGTCGAGGCTGGGGGGCCCCGCCCCCCAGACCCCCCTTTCTCCAAGACAGAAGTGGTCTATCTGCAGAAATCTCTATTTTTCGCCGTTTTTTAGGTGTTTTTCGCCTATAAAAACTGAACCTGTTGAGCTAGGATGGTGAAATTTCGCGTGTGCCGAGCCAAGGACATACCCAAGAAGTGTGCAAAATCTCACCGAGGTCGGCCGAGCCGTTCAGGAGGAGTAGTGCGGACAGACAGACAGACAGACCGACAGACAGGAAAAACTTTTCAACCGCACCCGAGTAACAGGCTTCGCTATCGCTCAGCCAAAAAGTGACATTAAACATTCAACTCAAGGTGGTAAAGGGGTAAAAAAAGTGTGGGGAATCCAGTGAGGTCATGTCCATTTTAAAGTCAGAGTGACTGTTAAGTCAGAATAAGAAGCAGCAAAAAAAAATTATGAAAAAAAATCACAAATTTCACTTTACCCCCCCCCCCCCCCCCCCCCAAGTAAAGAGAATTTTTTAATCTTTAAGATGCCGCAAACAGATCGCCGAAAAGTTAAGAACTTTCGGAGAAAAGTTGCGCGCAGTGAAATTTGGCATGTTTTGTTGGCTTTTGTTGTATCGCCCATCCCTCACAACTTGAGACAAAACAAAATATTTTTTTGGAAAATATTCTAAAAACTCTGTTTTTTGATTTGGTTTTTACCGTTTGCCTCTAAGAGGTATATTGGAAAAGTCATTGTTATCTAAAGATGGGGTAAAAACCCCCTAAAAACGGTGCAGGGACGAGGACTGCCCCCTTCAGAAGTCCGCCTCCCAGCGGTCACAACACATTCCCTGAGGTCAGTATACATGAAAATAAATGAAAGAAAAAAGAAACAAATGCACGTTTTAATGACAAAATAAACAGGATAATACGTTGACATATATTTCCCATGATATCCATTCGATCACAGTCCTGTGCTAACTGAAGGCAAATCATAAGGAAACAGCAAAGATTGGATTCCAGAGACCGCGTTTGCTTACTGAGCCAGCAGTAAGATAAATTTCAATCAATGTGAACTTCGCACAAGAAAAGACAATACCTGCGACTATAATTCAAGTCTTGCACATTTAAGCACGTAATGGTTGCCACTTAACACAAAGCTTTGCATAGCTACAAACCAGGTCAGTGACACTTTCCGAAGTACAAGTTTGACAAACTACAGAGAGGGAACGTCGACAAGAGTGTTCGCGCGAAGTGAGCACTATCGGAGTCTCCAGGCCAAGCGAGCGCGAACTGGACTGCAGAACATGCCCAGTACGCCTTAACCATAGTGCATGCAAGTTGACCGAGTACCCGAAAAGGAAAAAAAACTTTACTATTTAGTACTTGATACGCTCATATACCGATTGACGTAAACAGGAACAACATACAGTTACTGCACAGAGGTAAAGAAAAAGAGTCTCACTGGACTACAGAAACTTGACCACCAGCCCCGGACGCAAGGTTCTGAGCTTGTGTGCCAGCTGGAGGCGGGCGGGCGAGTTTGGCGGGTCTGGGACGAAGATGGAGAGGCTGCGCAGGCTGGGCACCAGTGTGGGCGACCAGGCCAGCAGCACGCCGTGCCAGTCCGTGTCCACGTCCAGCACGACGCTCTGCGCTGCCGGCAGCAGCTGCAGGCACTCCGCCACGAGTGCGGGCGGCACGGCGAGGCGCGCCCTCTCCAAGAACAGCGCCCACACGGAGGGGCTCACCGCCACACTGTGCACGCCGCGCAGGCCGGGCCCCATGTCCACGAGGCTCTGGAAGCTGCGGTCGTCGTAGGTGGTGACTTCCATGTGGACCTTCCCCGAGAAGCCGTCCCTCCGCGCGCGCTCCAGCCACGCCACGGCCGCCGTGGAGGTGGTTTTGATGGTGACGCGTTCCAGCGCGGGGAGCAGAGGCACCACTTCGGCGAGATCTTCGCAACAGTCCACTGCCAGGGCGGCGATCTTGCTGCACTGCGCGATCTCCGGTTTGAGGGCGGCCAAGTTGCCTGTCGATTCCAGGCCGAACTCCAGGAGGGTGTCCCTGCCGAGGCGCAGGAGGTCCCTGGCCATCTTCTCCGCATGATCCTCGTAGTCCAGGACTTGCAGACTCTTCAGGCGAAGGTTCTTGAACGTGAAGTCCAGGGCCTTGCGGGACATGACTTGGAGCTTGAGCGTGTGCAGCGCCTCCAGAGCGTCCACCGCTTCCAAGGCCGTCAGCAGGTTGCTGGTGGAGGCACAGCCGCTGATGAAGATGTGCAGCTCTTGCAGCGACGAGCGGCGATTGCGCAGCACGCGCGAAAGGAGCCTGTTGGACGTGGTGCTGGCCGTGAACCACAGGTCCAAGAAGCGGATCTGCCGACACGACAAGGAAGACGCGAATCATGCACTGGTAAAACCAAAGCGAAGTAATACCTTCTGTTTTCTAGCGTTTGGTTTACGCTTGAAACCAACACTCTCAGACTCGTATTGACTTTGTATCATTTGCCATAAAGGTTTTTGTGCAAACGTAATTTGTACTATTTTCTATTTGGCTATTCACTATTTTGTTCGTTGTATAATGTTTATAGTCCATTAAGCCGGACTTAGTGTCAATTGCTATGTACTTTTCAATTTCTTTATGCTCTATTGACAATTATATCCCTAAAACGATCAAAATTGTGCATAGTTAAGTAGGAAATAGCACATTTTACGTTTGCTCAAAAACCGCTATAAGCAAGAGAGAAAAAAGTCTATGTAGGTCTGAGTGTGAAGCGTAACAGGCTCATCGGTCAAGATTTCCTATATCTAAATGCATTGAGGAATTTCCCGCGTAATTTCAAGCGTCACGTCTTCAAAAGTAACTTTATGCTTGACTCTTTAGAAATATCTTACAATGAAATTTGACCTATGTTATTCGTATGTTACAGTGAATTCGGCGGATGCAATTTTCCTTCGTAACAACGAATCATTTTAACTTTTTCATTGTAGGATACAAAGAAAAACCTTCGTAATTAGTGATTCTAATGCCGGAAAATTTCCGGGGAAAAATGCAGAAAATTTCTGAAAATTTCCGTATTTTTCCAAGAGCCCCGGAAAAGATGGAAAAATTCAAAAAATGCGCATTCTGCATGTTAATGAAGTCACATGACAAAATCGCTGAATTCCTGTTATTTTTGAACACAAAAGTCAGCCGCAATGACTTCGTAACATTGTTTTTCGTGGCTTTCGTGGTTGTGGTCGCCTGCTGAAGCTTCTAGAAGGCAGTGAGGGGGATGGACACAAACGTAAGTGCATCGGTATAAGCAGTTGCCTTGTCTGGCGAATGTCAGGTGTTGTCTCAGTAGTCCATCACAAGTGTGAGGCAAGCTAAAAAGAGTTGCTACGCTGCCCACCTTTTAAGTATTGATTCACTCGCCCCCGCCGATCTCGTCGCCGTCGCTAGATTTGATTTTGACTGCAAATGTCACAATGTGGATAGGGATAGGGGTGGATAAATAAGTATTGTCAATAAACGGCCTTACGGAAAAGTATTGCCTTCAGAACGGCGATACATAGAAATATCGCCAAAATTTGGCGATACTTTTTGGTATTGCCAAAACCACGGCATTAAACGGCATTAAACTAAGAACTTGTCCCCTTGATTTGTTAAACGTTTATTGCCAAATTGTGGGAATACTCCAAAGTATCGCCAAATTTTGGCGATAAATTTGTGTATTGCCGTTTTGAAGGCAATACTTTTCCGTGAGGCCGTTTACTGGCAATACTTAATTGTATCGCCAAAAAAAGGTACCAAAAGTATCGCCATTGGATTTACAGTGGAGACAGGAGGTAGTGTCTGTACTTTTGTCCTGTATTGTTCCATCGTACTCTGATTTTGTTGATTTGAATCCATTTAATCTATAATATTTCTGCAAATATTAAAAATGGTTAATTGTTTTCCTTTTCCTGCACCTCACACAAGTTTCCCCACCGTTTTACCACGTTTTCTGACATTTTTGCAGCAAAACTCACTATTTTTCCAAATTTTTCAATTTTTCTGGAATTTTTCCGTATTTTTCCTATTTTTCAGGAAATTTTCGGAAAAGTTGAATCTTTCCGGAAAATTAGAAACACTATTCGTAATACGAAGAAAAACCACCTTCGTTTTATGCTTGCACCATTTCCTTTGTATTATGGGAAATTTCTTCGTAAGATATTTGATCCAGGAAGCGGAAGAAGGGAATAACTTGACTTATCCCCAAATTGAGTTTTTATTTTATTATTGTGCCTTAGAATTGTTTACATCATTACACCAAATTATTTGACTGAATTCCAAGCAGTTTAGGAGAAAATCCACTTGGAAAAAGGGTATAACTCAATTTAAACCCCCTTTTTACAGTCTAAATTTCATTGGAAAATGGAGATAACTCAACCTTAGTCTACATGAGTCCGTTTGACAAATTGGCAAAAGGATATAACTCAACTTGTGTTTTTATGAATCTAGTGTAAAAAGAATCAACTCAACTTAACCCCCCCTAAATTTTAAATTTCAATTTGGAAAAAAGAGCTAAGTCCAAAAAATACACCAGAGTAACATACACTTTATGCAGACTATTGTTCCACTTGACTTGTCTCCAAATTCCTCTTTGTTTAGGAAATATAAGGTGAGCTGACTCTGTTTTCCATTTCAACGGAAAGTGATAAGTCGCAGAAATCCTCTACGGAGTGACCTTACACTTTTGATTTTTTTTTCAAAATTTTACTAATGCTTTTTGAAATTATTGGCTGAGCGATAGCGAAGCCTGTTACTCCAGTGCGGTTGAAAAGTTTTGTCTGTCTGTCTGTGTGTCTGTCTGTCTGTCTGTCTGTCTGTCTGTGTGTGTACACTACTCCTCCTGAACGGCTCGGCCGATCTGGCTGAGATTTTGCAGGCTTATTAGGTATGTTCTTGGCTCGCCACACGCGAAATTTCACTGTCCTAGCTCAACTGGTTCAGTTTTTATAGCCGAAAAACACTTAAAAAACGGCGAAAAATCGAGTTTTCTGCAGGCAGATCACCTCTGTCGTGAAGAAAGGGGGGTCTGGGGGGCGGAGCCCCCCAGCCCCGACAAGTTAATAAGTTACGAGGGTCAAGATCGTGTTCTCTGTAGATGAAGCAACTCTATCTATATTTGAGGGGGCCCCCCAGCATGCAACAAGTAACCGCCGACGGACAAGCCAATGCCTGCCGAAGGCAGGCTAGCGCCGCAGGCCAAGGTAGGTACGCCAGGCGCGGATTGGAGAAACAGGCCGCGAGACATCGCGAAGCCTGTTACGACAAGACGCTGTCTGGCGTAAACCTACCTTGTTAACATGTGCAACATTCATTTGTTTTGTTTTAGTTTTCCCTGCTAACAGTTTTTTGTTTCTCCTGAAAAATGGCCAAAATTGAGTTATCCCCTTCTTCCGCTTCCTGGATCAATTGTGGCAATACTCCGAAGTATCGCCAAATTTTGGCGATACTTTTGTGTATCGCCGGTTTGAAGGCAATACTTTTCCGTAAGGCCGTTTATTGGCGATACTAAATTGTATCGCCAAAGAAGGTACCGAAAGTATTGCCTTTGGATTTACAGTGTACATTTTACGTAATTGCTCAAGAAACATTACAAGCAAGGGAGAAAGGTCCTTCAAGGTCGCGCGTCACGTCACGCTTGTTGGATGGCAGTGCACGCTCCCTCACGGAAAGGTCAATAAATCTTCAATTGGGTCCGACGATTATCAAGCTCTCCTCACAATTACAATTTTACAAAGAATTTTGCACATATGCAATGTACAAATTATTTAGTTTGGAATACGAAGAAATAGTGCGTAAATTACGGCCTTGTTTCTTTGAAAGAGTACGTATGCTCAAATTGTTTGTTAAGTGAGGCCTTTTCTCTTTTTAAGGTTTTTATAGCTCCCTCCAGGACATAGCCATTTCTGGAGCATAACCCTGACATGTACACTTGACCAGAGATCATTAAACTAACATTTCATTTAACGAACACTGCTTACATAACGTAACAGAAGACAATGTTCCCTACAGATTCCAGGAGTAGACTCTAGCAAATACTTCCAAATGTAAATTCGAGATACAAGAAACACAACTTTGCCTTTTTAAGAAGTCATAAGTTACGGATCATAACTTTGGCGCTTATAATAACGTTACGAAGCCCTTTCGATGTAAGTTAAGGGTCCCTACACTTGACGCTGAAGGACGCTTGTCAATGAGCACGAAGGGGAAAGTGCACCTTCCTGCACTACAAAATTAAATGTGTGCTTAGCATATAGCTGTGGGAGTGTACTTGCAAGTACACATCTATTGGTGTGTACTTGACAAGCACACATCTATAAATGTGTACTTGAACAAGCACACATTCATGTCACCCATTTGACAGCACACTCCTATTGATGCATGCTTGCCCAAGTACACATCCATAGATGTATGCTTGTCAAGTACATATACTCTAAATGTCTTACGAAGACATTTCCCATAATACGAAGGAAATGGCGCAAGCATAAAACGAAGGTGGTTTTTCTTCGTTTTACGAAGGTTTTTCTTTGTATCTTACAATAAAAAAGGTCAAAAGATTCGTATTACGAAGGAATATTGCCTCGTGTTATGCTTGCGCCGAATCCACAGTAACATACGAATAACTTAGGTCAAATTTCATTGTAAGACATTTAGAGTGCATCTTTAGATGTGTACTTGCAAGTGTACTCCCACAGCTGTGTAAGCACACATTTGATTTTGTAAAACACGTGACACCATGCAACTTATTGCCCCTTCCGTACTCCTGAATTGGAGGCGTACCTGACAGCGGCCCCTGGCCAGGGCCTTGAGGCAGAGGAGTCCCGGCAGGGGCTTGGACGCGGGCATCATCTGCATGACCAGGGTGCCGAGGGCGGGGGCCAGGCGCAGGATGCCGGGGTAGGGCGGCTTGTCGCTGCCGGGCGGCACGTGGAGGCGGCGGCGCCGCCAGAAGGACGCCTGCAGCACCAGGCGGCTCCAGCAGTGGCTCAGCAGGCGCAGCTGCAGGAACTGCTCCGTGGGCACGTACGACAGCACCTCGTGCAGCACCTCGGGCGGCAGCGACTCCAGCGGGCTGCTGCGGCGCTCCTGGGGCAAGCCGACAGGATGCGGTCAAGGTCGTCGTCACAGGCTGCAGTGTGGTGGAAACTCTCTCCAAAACGCGAAAAAAGTCTCAGAATGTCAATTACTGAGTGACAGCGAGTTTTTAGGGGTTCTCTGCAAACTCCACACGCTCAGACCTCTATGGACTTTTTTCTCTCTTGCTTATAGCGGTTTTTGAGCAAACGTAAAATGTACTATTTCCTTCTTAACTATGCACAATTTTGATCGTTTTAGGGATATAATTGTCAATAGAGCATGTAGAAATTGAAAAGTACATTGCAAATTACATTAAGTCCGGTTTAATGGACTATAAACATTATACAAGGAACAAAATAGTGAATAGCCAAAGAGAAAATAGTACATATTACGTTTGCACAAAAACCTTTATGGCAAAAGATAAAAAGTCAATACGAGTCTGAGAGTGCAGTCTGTGTCGAGCACGCATTTTGTAGAGTCAACCGCAAGGCACACTTCGGTTTGCAGAGTAATTACAAAGGCGCGGAGAATCTTCTCCTCAATTCTAAGACAGTGTAGCTCGTCGGCTCATTAATTCGGAGCACACTCTCTCTATGAACGTGATATCGCGTTCAAACGAATGTGACAAAAGTGTCAGGTTCCTTTGATCATCGTTTCAATGTGAATAAGCTAATTCTGGGCCGATTCCCGCCCAAACGAACGTGACGCAACGCTCACAGGAACGTACTTTGACACATTCCTTTCAACGTGATGTCACGTTTCTGGAACGAGAGTGCAACGTGCGACGACGAGACTGACCCTTTTGCTATGCAAACCACAGTACTGCACTCAAGCCGTAAAAAAGTGAAAGCAAAAATTTGCAAGAAAAAGAGTGGAGGTTTGAAGCACAACAAAAATAAACGGTACGAAACTTAGGTTCTTGATGTACAAGAAAAGATCCTTTACCCGCAAAAATAACGTGTTATTGTAACTAAAAACTGTAAGAAATAAATCTCGATAGCAAAGGGTGCGACAAATCGTCGACATTGCCAGGAATCCTTAGTAAACATTTCAATCCTTTCATAGAGAGAAGGTAAACACTTCAAGAACTGGTGAGCAGACAACCGTATTTTACGCGGTGCTACGCTGAATATCGGGGACATTACACGTATACTACTGCCTCAAGATGCCAAAATTTGGCACGTTTAACCTCAAATTGGTGTTACATTCTCGTGTATTACGCCTTTTTGTGTATAGGGTCAGGGAGGGGAAAAACTGGACAGGGGAAGAACTGCACACCCCACATTTTACTTCAAATGCCGTATGTACTGGCCTGACAACTGTCGTGAAATGAACCGCTGATGCCACGGAACAACTTTTGATAGTTGTTACTCCTGTGCCTACAGTATTTGAAGTAAAATATGGGGTGTCCACACACTAAATTCTTATGGACTTTTTTATGCGTAGTTATGCATGCACAGATACGTCCATATGTTATGTATAAAATTATGCATCACTGTGTACATTTTATGCAGGAAGATGCATAAATGTACACAGTGATGCAGAATTTTTTTATACCTTATGGAGGGTTTTTGCGCATGCATAACTATGCATAAATAATGCGTCATTATGCATTTAAAAAGTCCATAAGAATTTAGTGTGCAGTTCTTCCCCTGTCCAGTTCTTCCCCGCCCTGACCCTACAGGATATTACGCGAGTGTTTACACCCTCGTTTTCAGAATAAGTAAGAAGTTGCGCACTGCTAGGAAAAAACACAACGAACCTACAAGAACCCCTGGTAAATATTTCGACGCGTCCTAATAGAATAATCCTAAATGTTAGTGTCAATTAAGAACTATCCGAACTGCGCACGACGTAAAAAGCGGTCCTTTCATTAAGTCCGTGACGCCAACAAACTTTATAAAACAACTCACCGAAGGGCTTGATAAGAAGTTTTATCTTTATAAAAATGTTTGGACATTTGTATTTCAGAGATAGAGAGATTTACTGATTTCCTGCTAAGATAGCTCATACTGTAAACACCTTTGGGTTCCTCTGCAGTTGGAATGGTTCTAAATCTGCACTGACAGTTAGGATTGTCTTGGATCTGCTCCTACAGTTAGGATTATTCTATTAGTTCGCTTCGATTTTATCAGGAAAACTTCGCACTAGAAAGGTACAACAATTGTTGTGCATAGTACTATCGAACCGGCATGTTGAGTGCAGTTCACTCCATGCCTCGTTAACTTTCAACAGTACTCGTTGCACTTTTGAGTGACAGTTTCCATAATACTTTAGTTGTGCTTTTCACAGTTTTTCATGCGGATAAAAACCCTTCCACACTTAATTCTTATGGACTTTTTTATGCATAGTTATGCATGCACAGACACGTCCATATGTTATGTATAAAATTATGCATCACTGTGTACATTTTATGCAGGAAGATGCAGGAAGATGCATAAAATGTACACAGTGATGCATAATTTTATACATACCTTATGGACGTTTCTGCGCATGCATAACTATGCATAAAAAAATGCGTTCTTATGCATTTAAAAAGTCTATAAGAATTTAGTGCGTAGGACAACGTTGCGCCCTTTAGAGGTGAGTAAGGGATCCCCGGACATCGCAAACTCAACTTCACGGCAAAGATCTGCACACACTAAATTCTTATGGACTTTTTTATGCATAGTTATGCATGCGCAGAAACGTCCATATGTTATGTATAATATTATGCATCACTGTGTACATTTTATGCAGGAAGATGCATAAAATGTACACAGTGATGCATAATTTTCTACATACCTTATGGACGTTTCTGCGCATGCATAACTATTCATTAAAAATGCATCTTTATGCATTAAAAAAGTCCATAAGAATTTAGTGTGCAGTGAAAGTTGCGGCTAAAGACTGGCGGCCTCACCTCCGCCGCGCCGGGCTGCCCTCGCCGCGCTTCCTCGGCGCGGCACCGCCCCACCTCCTGGCCGACCTCCCTCTCGGCCTGCCGCGCCAAGTCCCGGAGGCGCTCCACCCTCGCAGTGTGCTCACGGAGTGCGGCCGAGTCCCGTCCACTCCCAGCGGCCCACGTCCTGGGGGCAGACACGGTGAGTCAGTGAAATTGGCAAAAGTTTGGAATTGGTACCCACTGACAACGCAAAAAATATGCTACAAGATTACCCTGAGGCGCCAATATTGGTTGAACTTCAACTTGAGGCGGAGACGAACCACATTTTTCTCGCCCAATGATAAAACCAAGGGTTAGTGTGTGAGCTATATTATTCTATTGCAGTTGTATATTGCCGATAGCAAAAATGACCCTCATTACGCTTACAATGCAAAATAAAATGTATTGCATCCGAAACGGGTTCATTGACACATGTAGGATTACAGGGATGGAGCCACACGCTCTCTCATTGGGTTGACGCTAAATTGATCAATGAAGCAGAAGAAAGGAATAATTCGACTTATCTCCAAACTGAGTTTTTTACCTTATAATTGTGCCTCAAGGGATGGTTTGCATCATTACACCAAAATATTTGACCCAATTCCTAACAGTTCGGGAGAAAATTCATATGAAAAATGGATAACTCAACTTGACCCTTTTTACGGTCTAAATTTGTCGGAAAATGGGGGTTACTCAACCGAAGTCCAACTCCATTGCACAAAATGGCGAAAGGAGATCACTAAATTTGTAACTTTAAAAATCCAATGTAAAAAGAATCAACTCAACTTAACTCCCCATCACTAGTTGGAAAAAATTGAGGTAACTGCAAAAATGCGCCACAGAAATACAGACTCTATGGAGACCTCAGCTGCACTTGAATTGTCTCCGAATTCCGCCTTGTTTGGGAGAACTAAGTAAACATGGTTCTAACGTAAGGATTGAAATCACAGAAAACGGCCAAATAGTAATGCTACAATTTTAAAATTTTCACAGTTATTTCTTCGGCTTTCTTGACAAAAGTGCAATTGTATCATTAATATGATTGGATTAAGCTTACCCTGCAAACAAATTTTAGTTTCTCCTGAAAAATGATAAAAATTGAGTTATCCCCTTCTTCCGCTTCATGGATCAAATGGCACGGGACTCTCTTTGTGCTAGGAACAATGCAATGTTTACATCTGAGGGTGATAGGATTGTGTGTCTGCCAGGTTGCAAGACTCGTGGGACAAAATATTGTCGTGCCATTCAGTGTGTTGGATCGCACGTACCTCAGAACCTGCAGGCCGTCCTGGGCGCGCTGCAGGGCGGCGGCGGCTTCGTCGTGCGTGGCCGTGTCCATGGCAGTCACGGCTTCGTCGCGGACAAGCGGCTGGTGGGGCTCGGGACTGCGACGGGAGGCACCGACTGGCAGGCAGAGCGGCAGAGCAGTGGGCGCTGGCAAGGAACACCGCCAATGGTTAGTTCGCACACTCTAAATGTATCACGAAGAAATTTCCCATAATACGAAGGAAATGGTGCAAGCATAATACGAAGGTGGTTTTTCTTCGTAAAGCGAAGGTTTTTCTTTACGTCTTACAATGAAAAGGTTCAAAAGATTCGTATTACGAAGGAATATTGCTTCGTATTATGCTTGCGCCGAAATCACCGTAACATACGAATAACATAGGTCAAATTTCATCGTAAGACATTTCGAGTGCACAGGATGAGCAAACGCAGCAACGAATTTGGCTGTCGGCTGAGGGGTGAATCACTTGTGTACTCAGTGTACGCACAATTTTAAAAAGAGCAAAATTCGCTTATCTTCCACACTATTTGGCGTTGTGTGAAGTCAAAACCGATAAAAGCCATAAAACGTGTCAATATGAGATATTTACGAGTATGAGAGGGTGTACTCACCCGTACACCGATATTCCACTTGCGATACAGACCGCACTTTCTGCGCAATACAAATTTCATCGCACTTTCCTGTGATTGCAAAAAGGTGAGACGTGCTACTGCTACAATCGCAGAATTTTGCAATAATTATTGCAAAAAACTGTAATGATTGCAGATTATGTGTTGTCATCGTCGCAGTTTTTTGCAATAATTCCGATTTTCATTGCAGAAAGTTGCGATTGATCATTGCAGAATTTAGTGCGGTACAGATGGCTTTGCATCTCAGGAGCAATGACTCGTGGGAATCGCATTTTGGATATCATCGCACGTTTTTGTGTTGAAAGTATCGCAACTTGGATAACAGTGTACTCATGTGTACAACAGACCACTGAGTGATTCATCCCTCGCTGTCATCAGAATCCTCTCTTGCCTCTCTTTCAAACAAAAGACAGAACTTCGAAAATAAATACGATAAATGACAGATTTCAAAGACGTTGTATCCCGCTCTCCCGGAAACTTTTTGTTTCGGTGTTTCAAATAAAACGTAGCAAACCTCCTGACATAATACCCACAGAGTGAACCAAAGACCACGCGCGCCAGGCGGCCTAGGAAAAACAATCGTGAGTTTCGTCCCAAGGCATTCGGAACACATATGTTGTGAAGTCAGTTGCAATACATACTTAAGAGAATTTTACGTACACTCTAAATGTCTTACGAAGAAATGTCCCATAATACGAAGGAAATGGCGCAAGCATAATACGAAGGTGGTTTTTCTTCGTATTACGAAGGTTTTTCTTTGTATCTTACAATGAAAAAGCTAAAAAGATTCGTATTACGAAGGAATATTGCTTCGTTTTATGCTTGCGCCGAATTCACTGTAACATACGAATAACATAGGTCAAAATTCATAGTAAGACATTTAGAGTGTAGTCTTTCGCTATAGACGACAAGACGACTTTTACAGTCTCGCATATTTTGGACTTCAGTTCACTCAAACAGTTTGCCGACGGCTCACGAATTCCTGACCCCTCAATTATTTTTACGGTATCTGATCGTAAATTTATAAAGAAAAGACTTGACCAACTTGCCCCCTGAAGAGAAAATTGCTTTTCTTCGAGGTCGTTTTAGATCGTCTGAGTTATTGAATACGACGCACCAAAAAGAAAGGTACCATCAAAATCAGGTCTACAGCTGATACTTACTAAAAGTTGAAATCAGGTCTCAAAAATCTGTATTTGTATTCAGAACTTTTGCCCCGTGTTAGAGGAGTTGCGGAAGAATGTTCCGGGGAGAGAAAAATCTAGCTCCGCTTATGAATTTTTCACGTTGTTCCCTTCGCACTCGACACTCGGTAGGAAGCACGCACGAGGGGGTAACACTGCAAGAAACCGTGCAAAGACCACCTGCTGTTACGCAGTGTTACGGGGATACTACACGTGTACTACGGCTTCATGCCATAATTTGGCACATATAGGCCGAAAGTGGTATTACATTCACGTAAACACACTCTAAATGTCTTACAATGAATTTTGACCTCTGTTATTCGTATGTTCCAGTGAATTCGGCGCAAGCATAATACGAAGCAATATTCCTTCGTAATACGTATCTTTTTAGCTTTTTCATTGTATGATACAAAGAAAAACCTTCGTAATACGAAGAAAAACCACCTTCGTTTTATGCTTGCGCCATTTCCTTCGTATTATGGGAAATTTCTTCGCAAGACATTTAGAGTGCACGTAACCTACGGTTATGGTCTACGGGGTGTAACACGAGTGTTTACCGCCTAGAGTAAGCGTATAGTGCCACGGGGTAACGTAGAGGCAGAGAAAGAAGGAAGTCAGGAAAGAACCACGAACAAAAAGTAGAACAAAACCGGAAGCCGGAAACGATGGGAATGGATTGCAAGCCCGGTTTCAAGGCGAAATCGAGGCAAGGAACCCACTTTAAAAGATATTACTCCGAGTTGCCTCACTGGACATGTGACCCATCTTTTGAGTCGTCTCGTGGAAAAGGGTGGCCGGGGACGCCCAGTGGGTCTGCACCACCAAAAGTTCGTATATCTCTTGCCGCCTGGGCGCTACAAATTATTGAAAGTTAAAAAGATGGGTATACACCTGACCGTTTCTTGTCCCAGGTCTTGCGGTGCTGCGCTAGTTTCGGCAATCCACGCCTAGTGTGCACCTACCTTGCTGCCGGAAATCAATGCACAGTTCTAGGATAGCTCAATCCTTGCGCCTTCAGACTGGGCTCGCTGCGTACTCAAGACCCTCTCTCGTAGGGACGGCCGATACCGATTCGATACTTGGAGGTATCGATACTTTTTACTCGATACTTTTGGGTTCGATACTTTTAGGTATCGATACTTTTGGGTCGATTTCCCTCGATACCTCGATACTCTGGCCCCGCCTTCCGACACTGCGCTTGCGCGGTCTGAAGACTGGCAACTTTTCGTCGCGCAACCAAAATTTCCAGTTTTTCTTATGTTTTGATATGTTAGATTATAAATTCACTTAAAAAACTGGAAATTTTTACTGAGGAAATACTTACTGAGGTTCATTTAAAGTATCGACTCGATACTCGGGGGTATCGATACTTTTGAGGTCGAGGATCGATACTCCGATACCTTCGGCTGTTGGAAGTATCGATACCCAAGTATCGATACTTTTAGAGGTATCGGCCGTCCCTACTCTCTCGTACTGTGTTCACTTCGGTCTTCACTTGGCTCTGACAAAATCAACCAGCAAAGTTTGAAAAGAAAGAACAGTTCAGACGGAGGTCTATATCGTTTTATCAGGGGGTGGCAACGGCCTAGGGAGAGCGTGAAGCGATGCTCGCGCCCTCAGTGCAGAGATTAAGCACTTCTTCGAGATTATGAAAACTAGACTGTGCTTTCCAAAACGCTTTGCACAGATAGAAAGGGCTTGAAATTTTAGGTGAATTAGGCTCATTGCCCTTCTCAACACTCCCACCTTACCTTAAAAATAAAGTGAAGTGAAAACACTGGAAACACGAGAAATCATAAAATGTAGGGAAAAACTCGTCTGCGCCATGTTGATGTAAAGGTTTCCGCCCTTGTGTTCGGTTGAATAGGGTACTTTCGTAGATCCCTGAACCGGAAGCAAGCAGACGCCATATTGGCCGGAAACTAACCTCTCTCCGGATCTAAAAATATAGCGGAGCTGTACAAATGTTGCTCGCGGGACACACATGCACTGCACATAAGTATAAAACGACTGTTAACGTTCAAGTGTGGCCGATACGTTTGACTGTCGTCTCGTTCCTATGTCAAGTTGATCTACTTCCGCCAACATGGCGTCTGTGTGCTTCTGGTTCAGGGATCTACGAAAGTACCCTATTGGAAGTATCGGGCAGTCTACTAGTCCGTAACCCTGCACCTCGCTCGAGCATGGCTTTCACGCGCTCCCTAGGCCGTTGCCGCCCCCTGGTTTTATCTTCGGCTCCAGCCACTTGACCATATGCCATTCGAAACAGCTAACAGGACCGAATACCGAAGGCGAGGTCTCCTGCATTCATTTTCGTCCTATTACGAAGCGATTATTCCTAGAATTTTTACTGTGATTGCGCAGTAGACTTAGGCCCACACTCTAAATGTCTAACAATGAATTTTGACCTATGTTATTCATATGTTACAGTGAATTCTGCGCAAGCATAAAACGAAGCAATATTCCTTCGTAATACGAATCTTTTTAGCTTTTTCATTGTAAGATAAGAAAAACCTTCGTAATACGAAGAAAAACCACCTTCGTATTATGCTTGCGCCATTTCCTTCGTATTATGGGAAATTTCTTCGTGAGACATTTAGAGTGTAGAGTATACGGGTTTCGTCTTGAGTTTCGTTGGATCTTTGCCAGGCTTGAGGATTGTTTTCACAATGGCTGTCTTTCAACTTTCGGGGAAAACTGGCTTTTCTAGGAGATTATTGAAGATTCCAAGTGGACCAGTGATCTAGTTGTGAAGAAAAATTTTGATAACCTCTAAACGTCAAAGAGCCCTGTCGGTCCTCTGTGTAAAATTGTGACCCAAATTTGGATTTCCTTTATCACGTTTGTTCGGTACACTGTAAATCTGAAGGTGATACTTCACCTTTTTTGGCGATACTATTGAGTATCGCCAAAAAACGGACTTACGGATAAGTTTTGCCTTGAAACCGCAACACGGCGATACACAAAAGTGTCACCAAAATTTGGCCCTACTTTGGAATATTGACACGATTTGGTAACAAGCTTTAAACCAACTAAGCGGACTTATTGTCGGTTAATTGCCAAATTTTGGCGATACTTTTATGTGACGCCCTTTTGAAATCAAATTTTTTCACGGTGAAGCCTTTTGTCGACGATACTGAATTTTATCGGCAACAAAGATTCTTCAGTCACCTTGGCATTTGCAGTGTACTCAATTGGCACCTTATCTCTCTTACGAACAGCTCAACGTTACGCAAGCTTTTTGATCGAGAATCAAAGATGAAAACGAGAGAATCTTCAACCCTTTTTCTTTCATCTTCCAGCCTCGACTACACGTTAAAGATGAACTGCTTCATGTGCTTCGAGGAGTTCAATTCCTGCGAGCGCCGCCCGAAGGTCCTTCCGTGCGGCCACACTTTCTGCCTGCGGTGCTTGCTCGACATGCCGTTTACGGGGAAAGTCTGCCCAGTTGACAACAAAGTGAGTGCCTTCATCGGGAGATTCTAGCGGGACCGAGGGAATCACTCAGCGTTCATTGAGAATGAAAAAGTCTCCGGGTGGAATGGCGTGCAGTTTTGATTGAGTGCAGACTACAGTTTAAAACTGCAGTTCAGAAACGGCAGTTTTAAAAGTACTTTAAATGTAGTTGAACTCTGTAGATCGAAACGTAGTATAGAGGGCACTTTCAACAGCAGTACAGGTATAGTTTAATTGCAGTCTCACGTGCAGTTCTTGAATACAGTTATAACTCCACTGTAGTCGGAACTTAAATCGTACTTCCGTTTGCTAAAAGCAAGCACACTTCGGGAGTGTAATTAAATTGTTGTTCGAAAACAATTTTGGTTGCCCTGTTTTGCAGTTATGTAAGCAACTTTATAGTTCAGCGTGACAAAGTGTCATGTTCGTTTGAGCATGGTGTCACATTCGTTTGAATGTGAACAAGCTGATTTTTGCCCAATTCACACCCAAACGAATGTGACACAATACTCAAACGAACGTGACATTTTGTCACGTTCGTTTCAACGTGATGTCACGTTCCTGGAATGAGAGTGTTGTTGATTCCAGTCAGATCAGTAGGCTGTCTCGCGTCAGATCAATGCTCACCTCACTGAACCGACGGTTTACGCCAATTATTGTCTACTTTCTCAGCTTTTTACTGACTGTTTCTTATAAGCAGACGCATTTCTGCAAGCAACCATAAAATTTCGTATTTCGTTCTTAAATATAAATATATGTTACTCAGAACACTACAAATCCAATGGTCAGACTTCTCGCCACTCCACAGGTGAGACCCAGAGGCGACACTAGATCTAAAAGTATCGCCGAAATTGGGTCAGATAAAATAATCTTGACACAAAATGCGGTCAGACACTAAATTGGCGAGACTTTTCTGTCTGGCCGCCACCCAAAGACCGTAATGCGCCGGACGGTTACGGTCTAGAGGCCGTGGGCAGACACAAGAGTCTCGCCATTTTGTGTCGAGATCCGTTCTCCAACAGTTTTCTTTTATTTTGGTTTTATTAACTGAAATCGCGATTGCGGTGATTTCGCTCCTACTTTTCGAAATTACTACAAATACATGTTGAACCGATTTTGTGTGTCTAGGAGTTTCCTGACTTGCCAGACGCTTTGAAAGATGACTTCAAGCTGCTCAGCACTCTTCAAAGGTGAGCGTTCACTTAAAACGAACAGGACCTCGAGGACACCATAGGGGACCCCCAGGTCGCAAATCCTGGACACCTCGCCATGGACTTGGCCTTCAAGGCCTTTATTTCCAGACATTGTCTGGTTTTGAGTCATTTCCAGATATTACCTGGAAAGGCCTTCTTATTTCCAGATATTTATGTGGGATTTGACTTTTCACAGATATTGTCTGGAAAAGGTAGACATTTCTAGGCAATATCTGACAAAAAAGGGCATTTCCAGATAATATTCTACAAGATAAATTCTTGAAATGCGATCTGGAAATTTCCAGACATCAGGCTGACTGTGTGGTTTACGAAGTAAAAGCATTAGGTAGACTTGTTCTTAGTGCAAAAGATCCCTGGAAACAGCCGTTGAATGGGGAATCCTCCCTCAATCCACTTGGTATAACCAGGAACCGCTCTTGCCGTGTGCAGACTGTCAGCCACACTTTAAATGTTCTACAGTGAAGATTCTCCATATTATGGCGAAAGTGTTCCATGTTATAGTGGTGCAGCTGACTGCGTACCATACCATTGAGCATTCACTGTACCTTATAGTAGATATATTGACGAATTTCGTCGGTATTATGGAGAAAATCTCCAACGCGCGAAAAAGTGACATGAGGGCCGTGTGTTGTTTCCATGACTTCGGTTCACGAGTGTGTTGCGGTTGCAGGCCCGCGGGCTTCTGGTGCCTGGCGTGCCGCAGGGAGGCGACCGAGGGCTGCGTGGAGGAGCACGCGGTGCGCAGCTTGCAGCGGGTGCGGGCCGACGAGGCGCGGCTGGCGGCGCTCGAGCGGCGCGGCGCGGCCCTGGCGGCGCTGGCCGGGCTGCTGGACGGCGCGGCGCGCGATCTGCAGGCAGACGACCCGCAGGACTGCCGCGGCCACCTGCTGCGGCAGCGCGCGCGGCTGGGCGAGGCCGAAGGCCGCCTGCGGGACGCGCTGCAGGGAGGCGCCACTGCCTGGCAGGGCGAGCAGGCGGAGGTCGCAGCGGCGGAGGAAGAACAGGGTACGTTGGTGTTTTTCTATATTTTTTTTGTGTGTTTACTGAGAATGAAAGAGTATTGAGGTATACTCTATCACCCGAATTGGGGTGAGAGGAAACCTTCCTCACCCACATTTGGGCGAGTTGTATTAGCTACGGTCCGGTCGTGTGTGGCTACGAAGTATTATTCTCCAAATTTGCTGTGGGAAATCTCTCTTACATTAACACTGAGAATGAAAGAGTCACCACCATCGCCCTTTCATTGGGTAACGCACGCACCGTTGCCCAAATTTGGGTGACGATCGCGTGGTGACTAATTTTGGACAGTCATAAAATCGACGCCCAAATTTGGGTAACGCCGTCGGCGATGCCGTAAGGTTCCCGATAATGCTCTTCCGGGGCCACCACGATGACCCAATGTGGCGTTGAGTCCTCGGTCATCGTGGTGGCCCTGGAAGGCTGTCATCGGAAACCTCACGGCGTCGTCGACGGATGGCGTTACCCAAATTTGGGCGACCAAACGCCTGTTACCAAATTTTGGGTGATGAATTTTTCGTCACCAAAATTTGGGCAACGAGGTTGCATCACCTATTTAAAGGGTGATGGTGGTGACCAATTCATTCTCAGTGAATTTGTGCAATAAGGTATTCCTCACCCAAAATTTTTGTCCTAACCATGGCTGTTTCATTCCCTGTGTATTACTTTCACGGTTTGTTGCATAAGTGGAATTTGCACTATGTAAGCCCGTGAATGCATGGATTTGTGCAAATATCAGCACAATTTTATGTAGAGCGTTGCACAGTTTTAAAACCATGCCCTCACCTGACCTCACGCACTGTTGGCCGCACGGGTGATGCTCAAAACGAAGTATGACCAGCTCGTGACGAAAATTTCCGTTTTTTGGCCCGCCCTTCTATTCAAAAAATAGGGGGGGGGCCTATGCATTTGCCTTTGTGTCTGTGTGTTGTTGTTGTTGTCGTTGTTGTCGTTGTCGTTGTTGTCGTTGGTGTCTGTGTACAAGGAAGGAGTTGAGCTAGAGTAACCAGATTTGGAGGGTACTTCAGGAGTACCGTCCAAACAAATAATCCGGTGGTGCAAATCCCGTCCGGGTCGCACAAGGGCTGCTGCAGGTGCATCATGGTTTACATGAGCGGGAGAGGGATTTCCGCCATTATTGGTGCTAGCAGGGCACATAGGGGTATTTTTGGAATCGGGACGACGAGATAAGATGAATGGACCTGGTCCCGACCCCATCGGCCGCTTTTACCAGTTGGCCAGATCAGGATCTTCAAAAAAGGGGGTCGACCGACTGAAAAAATTTATTGCAGATTTCGATTGGTCTCAGCAAGACCTTTTCAACGAGGGGTCGGAAAGGGGGTCCAGGAGCCCGACTTCGTCTATTAGTCACATCAGGATCTTGAAAAAAGGGGGTCGACCGACTGAAAATTTTTACTGAAGTTTTCGATAGGTCTTGGCGAGACCTCTTCAACGAGGGGTCGGAACGGGGGTCCAGGAGCCCGCCTTCATGAGTTATGGGAAAAAGTGCGACGGACTCGTTTTGCGCTCCTGCTGTGCCTCTATTGCAAGGAGTTGCAGTAGCATGGCAAATATGGGTATTTTCGGAATGAGGGCTAAGAGACAAATGAAATGGGCATATTTTAAGGACAGTTGGAGTAAAGCCCTGGTGTTCCTGCGGCATTTCCTACAGCATTTCCAAACGCTGACCTCACCATTTACTTGCCATTCAGAAATGGTCTTGATTGGCGTACGCACCGTTTCTACACCACAAGTGTGAACATTTCAGCATTCTATCAACGGTGTGCAGACCATTTGTTCGTATTTCCACAGCGTTCCTACACCGATCATGACCATTCGTAAGCCGAACCAAAATGCGCTGCGCTTGGCGTCCACGCCATTGCTACACCGTTCCTACACCGATCGTGACCATAAGCCAACCCAAAAAGAACTGCATGCAGCGTCCACACCGTTGGTACACCGTTCCTACGCCATTCCTACACCGTTCCCTCGCAATTCTCAGAGCAATCATGAGCCGCCCGCGGTGGGAGTTGAACCCACGTCCTGGTGGACCGAGAGCGCGCACGCTACCCCGAACCCACCAAGCTTCCTTGCGACTGGTGGTCCATATGGCTCTCTTCAAGCACTGCGGGAGCGAGCGCTGTGGCCATTTCCCAAACGCTGTGGAAACGCTCTGTAAACGGTCTGCAGGCCTTCGCATCCACGCCGTTCCGTCACCATTCCTTCACCGTTCCTAGCCTATTCCTCACCGATCGCACACCGTTCGTGAAATGACCTGCAGACCAATGTCTCACAATTCCATCAGCATTTGAACATTGGCATGCACAACATTGTTCCAGCGTTCTTTCAACGATCTGACTAAAGCGTTCCTTCCCCATTTCGCAATTGCTCTGGAATCGGCGTACAGACCATTTACTGCCGTTTGTAGCCCGTTCCGACTGTCACGGTTTCTACACCATTCAAAAATGGCCTGCAAATGCCGCGAATGGTGTAGAAACGCGTCGAATGCTTAAAGAACGGTCTCCACACCATTCCTACCCCTGCCAGGAACACCAGAGAGAGTGTAAGGACTTTTGCAAATTGTGAAAAGAAGGGCGGGCCTAAGTCACGATGGTACATCGATAACTTTGCTTTACCCGCACACGGGGTGTGTGATGAGAGCGGGCCGAAGGCCCGGGCCTTCGACTGGCCAAGTTGGGTCTGATGCGAGGGCCGAAGGCCCGAGGAAAGGCCGCCGGCAGGCCAAGCTGGACCGGCCCCCTGTCGAACCGAGTTGCCGGCGCAGCGAAGCGGAGCTGGCAACTCGGTTCGACGGAAGGGCGGGCACTAGCTTGTTTGTTCATCTTGTTGAGGTGAACACGTTTCTGAAATCGAATTGTTTCTATTGCATGTTTAAAATTTTGACTAAAAAACAAAATTTATTATACATACAGTGTCTAAACAGTTTCCATGGTACCGCGAATTCAGGTCCCCATGAGGCAGGCGGAGTGAGATGCCAGGTCAAAACCAAGATATTTCAGACAACAAACTAGACGGACATGCACGGCGTCGCATCGCTCGTTGCAAAGTCTGCTTCAAAACACTAGTGTGGCCATCACTGGCTGTGCACTGTTTTGCCTGCCCAGTACTAGCCACCACCCCTATTCCCGCAAATGTAACGAAATTTCAAAAAAACTTGCATGCTTTGGTTAATTTGCCCTCTTTCGATTCTTCTGACGTGATGTTTCTACTGCACGGACCTTGTATTCACAAATGACAAGCGACGCCGTCAAAGCCTGCGCTAATCTGGGCCGGTAAGGAAAGCAACGTTCGACCGGCCGAGAACGCAGTGGTCAGCGCGCTGCGCCCGTGCGGCCGTCCTTAACACTAAAAAGCTGAAATTTTTTCGGCGTTGTATTGCCAATAGGTGACAGTACAAAACCTCAAAAGCTCAACTCTTTAAATAATCTGGCCTGGATGGAAAGTGAGCGCAAAGTGTGAAGTGGCCATCACTGGTACCCTGGCCATCACTGAGAATCCAAACGCTATGAGTATAGCGTCAATTGGTGCAATGCAAAAGCATTGCACATGAAGTGCAATGCCTCCCCATTCCCGTGCATTAGCATAGGGCATTTTCGAGACGCATTGCACGTAAGGTGCAATATGGCTATGGCGTTGCGCGTGTGGTGCGATATCTCAGCAGCATTGCACCATACGTGCTATACTCATAGCGTTTGGAATCTCACTGCAGTGACTCGGCACGTTACCCTACCTCCACTAAACTCGCGCGGAGCGGTTCCGTTTCAAGGGTCGCCTATTTAGCCACACAGATTATTCACATTCACATCGGGATTCGGTCGCGTGCCCGGACGGCCATCTCGCTGGAGGAGCACTGACGCTATACACTCGCGGGGCGACGACGTAGCGGTCTGTCTTTCCTCTTTGCTTGGACGAACAGTGGGGAAGTTGATTGTCTGACCGATAGTGAATTCTCTTTCGTCACAAAGACAAAACGAATGTCTGGTCTGTTTGTCAATTTAATTACGTTGAGTAGCGCTCATAAAAGTTGACATTTGTTTAGTTATTATGAAACGTTTTAAATATTCACGAGTGCAAAGCAACGTAACGAATTTACCTGTCCATTTTTCATAATCCTGCTTTAGGCACAACATGAACTTCCATTTTGAAGCAGACACTGGGCACTTTGAAGCCTGCTCGTCCGGCCGTTAGGGTGAAAAGGTATAAACCGTACGGAAAAAGTGGAACGTTTGGCATGCTCCAATCCACTGGTCCATTGCCGATGTAAACACCCTGAAAATGACCATGCTTTTAAAGACAGTCCGTTCACACACACACACACACACAAACTGATATTGAAACAAAAAAGGTTCACTGGTAAAACTAAGGCGTACAGTCTGTACTTCCTTCTTGAAGCGTACAGTCTGTACTTCCTTCTTGAAGCGTATAGTCTGTACTTCCTTCTTGAAGCGTAACGCCCTTCCTGAAGCGTACAAAAGCGCATGCGCGAGGGGGAAATCACTCTCAAAAATTGTGACCCGACTACTCCCGATTACGTACTATTACGCTATTACAGAAGTCCTAGAACGTTTGTAAATATCGAGATTTGAGCTAAAATCAGACCCTTGTAACGGAAAATTCTGAAAATTTTGCCTATTTCTATTACGCGTAATACAAGGAATCGGTGACCCGACTATTACGCGAGTGATTTCCCCTCGCTCATGCTCCTCTTTCCTCCTATCTTAATGCATGGGGGGAATGGCCTTGAGGCGTAGTTGTTCGCTTGAAGAAGGGCGTACAATCTTGAAGCAGACTTGTACGCTTCAAGAAGGGCGTACAGTCTTGAAGCAAAGTTGTACGCGTTGAACATACGCGTCAGTTTTACCAGTGATCAAGAAGAAAAGTACGAAATCTAATATTTTTGTTTTAGATAAACAAATAAAATATGTAAAATATGAGGGCGCTGCAACAGACATACATTGTAACTCACAAAACCGGAATCAGTCATAAACTGCATCAGAAATAAACTTTTTATTTTTATTTTGATGCCTTTAAAATTGAAATAAGAGTAAATTAATTTCTTAACACACATAGGGTAAACTATACAGTTACCGTCAGTTTAAGAGCATCGCTTTCTTTTAAAGGGCCATTAGGGTAGGTTTTGACACTTAGACCCGTGCGACTTGTTCCAGACATCTCAGTGGGATCTAGACAACGAAGTGCCTGACAAAGATTTCACCAAAAACTTTTTGTGACGCTCTTATTTAACCTGAGAAAAAGGTTACCAAAAACACAGCTATCGGCAGCCAAAATACAGTTATCGGCACCCTTCATGACAGTTATCGGCACCCCTTGTTAAAAATAAAAAACATGACCGAAAGTGACGAAAATTTCTCACAGTCGTCACAGACACTATATATCACGCCTCGACATGTCACAAACCCCCTCTATCTTCTGTTATGCCTCTTGCGCCCTTCATTTTAGACTCACGGACAACTAGCACCATGAGCTGCGAAAAAACAGCCTTTCAAAGCGCCGAGGAGGACATTTCGTAAATCACGTAGATCACTGGGAAAAAGTGGTCCGATTTCATTCAAATTTGGCAGGGGTCTTTCTATGGTCATGATGCATCAGAATATTATCTCCCGGACGACGCCCGAAACACCAGTGTAGCTTGAGGCCACCCTGACGATAACTGTGTTTGGGGTGATTTCTCTGGTGCAGTTATCGGCACCCCCCGATTGTGGACAAGCAAGAGGAATTTCTGTGCACCAAGCACAGTATGCCCTCTTCAATAGATGGGGAGAAAGAACCTAGCAAAGAGAAAAGTTTTTTTTCGGCCCACACTTACGAATTTAACGAAAGATTGAAGCCCTGTTCCTAGCATAGAAGATAAGAACGGGCGGCCGAAGCGGCCTCATTCTGCACTTTACAAGAAACATGGCTCTGTTGGCTGACATGCTCAATCAAACGCGATGCTTTCTCGGTCCTGCATGCTCAAAAGGTGTCTCTAGCGACCTGCATTGGCCGCATCACTAACGGACGCGTACTTGCAGGGCAGGACCCAATTAATCGCCGAGATGACGATAACTGTACCCCTGCCGATAACTGTATAGTTTACCCTACTCTGTTTTCACAAATAAAGCACTTTCAACACATATAAAAACCATTTCACATAAAATTCCTTGACAATTCTCGTGACACTTGCACTTTTTACTTCAAATGGCTGCTCAACCAAATCTACAATAGTAAGATATCAGAATCTCTATTCTTCAATTCTGAAGATTGTAGCTCTTGGTCGTATGTGTATGAGACTATGTGGCTCCGAAAGCAGTGGATCAGAGTCTCGTTTGCATGCTGCGGCACTCTTAATTCACCTGTTTTTGGCCCGCCCTTCTATTCAAAAAATAGGGGGGGGGGGGCTATGCATTTGCCTTTGTGTCTGTGTGTTGTTGTTGTTGTCGTTGTTGGTGTCTGTGTACAAGGAAAGAGTTGAGCTAGAGTAACCAGATTTGGAGGGTACTTCAGGAGTACCGTCCAAACAAATAATCCGGTGGTGCAAATCCCGTCCGGGTCGCACAAGGGCTGCTGCAGGTGCATCATGGTTTACATGAGCGGGAGGGGGATTTCCGCCATTATTGGTGCTAGCAGGGCACATAGGGGTATTTTTGGAATCGGGGCGACGAGACAAGATGAAGGGACCTGGTCCCGACCCCATCGGCCGCTTTTACAAGTTGGCCAGATCAGGATCTTCAAAAAAGGGGGTCGACCGACTGAAAAAATTTATTGTAGATTTCGATTGGTCTCAGCAAGACCTTTACAACGAGGGGTCGGAAAGGGGGTCCAGGAGCCCGACTTCGTCTATTAGTCACATCAGGATCTTGAAAAAAGGGGGTCGACCGACTGAAAATTTTTACTTAAGGTTTCGATAGGTCTTGGCAAGACCTCTTCAACGAGGGGTCGGAAGGGGGGTCCAGGAGCCCGTCTTCATGAGTTATGGGAAAAAGTGCGACGGACTCGTTTTGCGCTCCTGCTGTGCCTCTATTGCAAGGAGTTGCAGTAGCATGGCAAATATGGGTATTTTCGGAATGAGGGCTAAGAGACAAATGAAATGGGCATATTCTAAGGACAGTTGGAGTAAATAGTGTAAGGACTTTTGCATATTGTGAATAGAAGGGCGGGCCGAAGTCACGATGGTATCGATAACTTTGCTTTACCCGCTGACGGGGCGTGTAATGTGAGCGGGCCGAAGGCCCGGGCCTTCGACTGGCCAAGTTGGGTCTGATGCGAGGGCCGAAGGCCCGAGGAAAGGCCGCCGGCAGGCCAAGCTGGGCCCCCCGTCGAACCGAGTTGCCGGCGCAGCGGAGCGGAGCTTGTTTTTTTTTGCGTTGTCATAGCAGCCCTGGACGCGGTGTTGGGGTGTTCTGCGGAGGTTAGGGCCGCAACAGGGCACAGGGAACGGTGAGGGGAGGAGTGGGTACGTGTCAACAAAAGGCTCAAAGGACAATAATAACTGCAGATTCAAAGCAGTTTCTTTTCATGAGCGACAATTTTATGTGTGTCGCTTGTCTTCTATATGTCTTTTTTGCAAAGTATTTTTAAAATTCGAAGTTATTTCTGAAAAGTTTTATGTGTCTTTTTATGGGACTTGAAATGTCTCTAGCACTAAATGAGCTCCAAACTGCAAAAGTTGGCCGCGAAAGCGATCCGTGGCTACTTTGCACCAAGATGGCTCCGGCACGAATAACAGCATTTAATTCACTTGTTTGCAGTGTTGTAACCTTGATAATTTTCTGAAGATTTACCAAAGTGAAATCTGCAAACGAATTTGAATTCGTCTTAGCAAGACAAACATAAAATGTTAACACATGTCATAGCTTTGGATGTGAAATTTGAAAGCCTTAGGGCGTTAACTGTTTTAAACCGTCCATTTTAAGGCATCTTAGAACGTTTGATACTTCGAAGGTTTTTACAGTGTTTTTTAGTTAAGTTGACTGGCCTGATGGTAACGACAGCGATATAAACAATTTCAATGAGAAAACTGGTAGAAAGTACACTTTTTGGGCCAAAAAATTACTATGGTCATGGTGCCCAACGGGGTGGTCATGGTACCCCATAGGTGGGGCGCCATGACCACTTTGCGTTTTATTTTCCAAAGTGTTCTGTGAGCCTGCCGTGCGTTGCAGACAAGTTTCAATGGGTGGAAGAGGTTCTTGGAGCACCAAAGAATCCCCTCACGCTGGAAACTTAACTTTTCGAACCACACGGTGGAGTAGAGGGAGGCACAAAAAAAGTGGTCATGGTTCCCCACCCTCCCTTAAAAGGGTTTTTGACAAAATATGTCAATCATTGACAAGTTGACCCTAGAGCAAGGAGTGAAATGCAGATTTGGCCGATTACTCTCCCTGGATTGTTAGATCACACGCACACAATAACGTTCGCAAAAGGGCGTTGATAATAGTTTTCCCATCTTCGGTCCAGACTTCAATTTATCAAAAATCGAAATTTTACGGCGTTACTTGGGACAGTCTTTTCCTCATGTTTCCAGCAGTCCTAGCCTCCTAGAAGTTGACCGACCCGGTCCCCGACATAACTTAAACTTCGGATTTTACGCAGATGATGGAAAGAGATGCCTTGCTCTGCAGTTTTGTCTTCTGGTAATACATGTTTTAAAATTTTCAGAAAATGCCTGGAAAATACCAGTACACTCTCAGACTCGTATTGACTTTTTGGCCTGTCCCGTTTATTTTTTGTAAAAATATGACGGAGGGACGGGCATATAGTATGATCCCTGCTGTGCGTCCGTCCGTCCGTCCGAGGACTTCCCGTGGTCCGATCTTCACCAAATTTGGTATGCAGCCTCCTTGGGTGACCCTAAGAACCGCCCGGTGGCAGCAAATCCGATCCGAGCCCCGGGGGCGCTGCTGCAGGTGCATCATGGTCTAAATGGGGTCGAGGAGGATTTCGGCTACGGATACAGCTAGGAGGTCATGTAGGGGTATTTTTGGAATCGGGGCGACGATACAAAACCAACGGTGCCAGTTTCAAGCGAATCGGAGAAGTTTGGACCCAGGTTCAAATCCCAGTGGGGTATATTTTGAACATTCTTTTTATTCGAGTTTTTGCATTGTTTCTTATGTTTTTGAGGGCGCTGATGACAAAAATAACATCTATTTTGACCCCAGACTCAGGGTCAAACCCGCCAGGGTTGAAAAAATGCGAAATTCACACATTTGTTAATGTACGGGACGGGCCAAAGTTGCCAATGTATATCGCTACTTTTCCTGTTATTATCTCTTGGGGCAGGTTTATTTAAGAAAAGCAGGACCTTACAACGACCCCCTTGGATTTCGCTGATTTTTTGGTGGTTAGTTGTCCCCCATGGTGGGAGTTCATGGTCAAAATTTCAGACCTCAAAAAAGTCATCTCTGGGAGATATGGGGATTTTCAGTTTTTTTGGGTGTTTTTACACTAATTTTGGGTATTTCTTATATCTCAGGGACTTTTTGTCCGATTGGTTTCAGATTCGGGTTCTAGCTTCAAAATTGAACGGGGAACACGATCGTGCCGTCAGATTTGACTCAAAATAATTTTTTCATGGGGAAAACTCACTTTTTCTCGAAAAATTACGTAATAAGTCCCAAATCTTGGGATTTTGCAGTTTAAAGTACCCGATCTTCTTGAAAGTGGCATTATCTTACGCAGAAAGGTCCGCTGAATCCAAAAATCACATTCGCAGATTTTTCTGACGAACCGTTCCGGATATATTCTACTTCAAAGTCAGGCAATTTTTTTTTCGGCCTAAAAGTTTTGCGATTTTGCTGGGCTTTTCATTCTGAGGCGTTGGGCGGTGAGTTCCAGTGACGCTGGCCGTGTGCGCCGGCTGGTGTTCCCTAGCGTGCCCTTTAAGCGCCTGCCAGGTAGGCGAAGCCGTACCGCAACACATGCGTGTCCGACTGCACTGCAAAGCCGGTGGTAAGTTTACTTGCCACAAATTTGGCAAGCCGTTTTGAATGCCAAAAATTGGCAAGCCGGGCCAGAAAATGCTCCCCAGCTTGCCAAAATTTGGCAAGCTTGGCCTGTAAATACTCCCCAGCTTGCCAAAATTTGGCAAGCTCATGATGATTGCTGACCAAAGCTTGCCAAACTTCGGCATTCGAAACGGCATGCCAAATTTGTGGCAAGCAAACTTACCACTGGCTTTGAAGTGTGGTGGCCTATCTCGCCTCTGACGCAAGCCGCTACCATTACCATTAAGGGCTAGACCACACAGGATCGTATGCCACCGCCGCAAGGAAAGGCACTCCGCGCTCCGTGCGTTCGCTGGCTCAGCCGCTTCGCCCTCCTAGAGTCCCACTCTAGGTCACTATCACTACGCCCTCGCTGTTTCCACTTCCCTCTGGTTCTTCGGCACCCAATGACTCCCCGGTTTACGGCCCCGAAGGCAGGAACTGAAAATTAGTCAAATAAAACACAGATTTCTCCTCAAATTAATCCCAAAACACACCTGAGTCCTCCATGCTGCGGATGACAACCACAGTCGTACACGAACCGACTGGTTAAAGAAACTCAGCTCCTCTGCAAACTGAAGTGTGTACATAGTTCACTCTTATTAGAGCATGCTTCCAAGTACACTCTTATTTACGGCATACTTGCCAAGTACACACTAAAATAGAGTGTACATTGCATGTACACGCTAAATAAGAGTATACATTGCATGTACACGTTAAATAAAAGTGCACCTGGCAGGTACACTTAAACTCGCCCATGCTTTTAGATAGAACTTATCGAGTGTTAGCGTGTTCATGGAAGGTACACACTTATTTAGCGTGTACTTGCCAGGCACACTCTTCTTTAGCGTGTGCCAAGCAAGTATGCTGTAAATAAGAGTGTACTTGGAAGCATGCTCTTATAAGAGTGTTCTATGTACACACTTCAGTTTGCAGAGTCCGCGAAGTCCTAGGCGAAGACAGCGACGCGTGCGACACAATGTAAACAAAGGGGGTACGGAAGGGGGTACGGTACGCTACCGGCAGAATGCAGGCAGGGGTTGATGATAAGAGAGGGAGGGGGAGGTGGTGAAGAGAAGACCGGAAGGACCAGGGGCAGTGGAGTCAGGGAAGGGGAAGCAGCTGGGCCAGCGCACGGAGCGCGGAGTGCCTTTGTTTGCGGCGGTAGCGGCTTGCGTCAGGGGCGAGATAGGCCACCAGTCGGACACGCATGTGTTGCGGTACGGCTTCGCCTACCTGGCAGGCGCTAAAAAGGGACGTAAGGGAACACCAGCCGGCGCACACGGCCAGCGTCACTGGAACTCACCGCCCAATGCCTCAGAATGAAAAGCCCAGCAAAATCGCACAACTTTTAGGCCGAAAAAAAAATTGCCTGACTTTGAAGTGGAATATCTCCGGAACGGTTCGTCAGAAAAATCTGCGATTGTGATTTTTGGATTCAGCGGACCTTTCTGCGTCAGATAATGCCACTTTCAAGAAGATCGGGTACTTTAAACTGCAAAATCCCAAGATTTGGGACTTTTTATGTAATTTTTCGAGAAAAAGTGAGTTTTTCCCATGAAAAAATTATTTTAGGTCAAATCTGACGGCACGATCGCGTTCCCCGTTAAATTTTGAAGCTAGAATCCGAATCTGAAACCAATCCGACAAAAAGTCCATGAGATATAAGAAATACCCAAAATTAGTGTAAAAATACCCAAAAAAAACTTAAAATCCCCATATCTCCCAGAGAAATTTTTTTTTAGGTCTGAAATTTTGGCCATTAACTCCCACCATGGGGGACTACTAACCACCAAAAAATCAGCGGAATCCAAGGGGGTCGTTGTAAGGTCCTGCTTTTCTTAAATAAACCTGCTCAAGGCAAATGAACCAGACAAGCATAAAATCATTGGGAAAGGGTCAAACTGTAACACAGTTAGGATCCATTGGCCTGGGTTGAAAATCTTGCCTCTGGCGTTCAAAAAACGTGAAAAAGTGTCCCAAGTTACCCCCGTTGACGGTACGCACGAAACATACTGGAGAAACTGAGCAGGTCCCATTTAGACCAACGTCTTTGTAGACAACTTTGAACAAGGACGGCGCATTAGATCTAAAAGCTGAACAAGCTTTGGATGGGAACTTTAATACGAAAGCGTTTTTCTTCCATTGGTTGTTCGCTCGGATATCCATTCTTGCTAGTGCCTGCAAAGAATGAGAGATGCCATTCAATCGCACGAACAACGTATTATTTCGAGGCGGAGGAACTCGTCAAAATTTCCTCACTGTAATTCTTCGGTAGAAATATTGTATTCAAAAGAATTTACAATTGCAAATCGGGGGAACTTCAACAGGTATAAGGTCCCATCAGGTATAATCCCATCATAATGTTCTTGAGGTATAATTGGCAACAGCATAATTTTTCACAGGTATAATGGATTTATTTTTGGTCTCATCGGGTATAATTTGCGTTTAGTATAATTCCCAACAGATATAACTTTCATTTTTTAAATTCTTTTAAACTGGATAAAACATCAAATTTATAACAAATTTTCACATTGGGACCTATCTAGGAGAAAATAGTACTTTCACCAGAACCTCCCCTTAAGAAAACAATTGTAAACACCTGCCACTATGTAATGTCACTTACCCAGGCTGAATCGTCAAAGGGTTCACGAAGTGTCATGTTCACTGAAATTGTTTGCTTCTTTGTAGGTTGGTATACGTTGAAGCGGGTCACGTGCATAAAGAGCGGCCATATTCCATCCGTTGCTCCTTCCTCACAGGAGTCTAACTTTCCTACGTAAGCTGTGTACGGCCCCTTTAAACGAAAGCTGTGAGGGTTTTGTACGACTCTCACGACAACTTGAGGGTCATTCCATGGGTTCGACATACTTTTGCAAAAGTGATATCTCCGATTTCGATGAAACTTTGCGAGCTTGTCAGCTATGGTCTGAAACCCCCCAAAACGAACTTTGATCAAAAAAATACCGATTTTTGAAAAAGTTATGGCTTGCGTTAGAAATTTTGATTTTCGTTGCAAACCTTTTTTGAAAACCCTGTAGTTTCTTCAAAAATGAAGCTACAGAGCTCACTCTGGGCGCATTCGAAAGAAATTGAATTGGACTTTAAGCTTATTGCAACATTTTGACAAAAAATTTCAAATTTGACAAAAATTGAACAAAGTTAAAACTTTGAACACAATTTTCTCAAAAGTAGCATTTTTGATTTTTTTTCTTTTTTGATATGTGATAGTTCATACTTAAGTCTAGCAACTCTCAAAATTTGGTAGGAAAAATTCATAAACAAGGAAGAAAAACGGTTTTTAGTGTTGCGATTCGGCAAATTTTCGCTAGTTGGGGTGGTGTGGAGAGGAGCATGATGCATATTTGAGACCGCAGGTTCTCGATCTTGAACTTGTAGTGTCACTCGGAACTGTTCTTTGGGGTGCTAAACCTAAAAATTAGATATTTTTTCGTTTTCGAGATTTCCCGTGGCGGATCAAGAGGGGTGACTTTTCAAAAATCAGGATTTTCGGATGTTTCAACGCGATTTCTATGTTTTCAAGGGCGGACATAACGAATCTTGAACGATGTTTAGTGCAAGTTGGCTCTAAAGCTGTTCTATCGTATCGTCGGAACATAAAAATGTGCAAATACAAGATCATAAAGCCCCCAAATGTGAACATCTTTGGCCCATTGCAAAAAGGGGCGGCCCCTGGTTATCTTAAGGGGGCACACCAGTGAAAATGCAGAGGTTTCGAAAAACGATCATTCTGAGAAAAGTAACCAACGTATACGATTGATATTTTATTCGGCTCAAGATTATGTCAAAGAAAAGGAAAATCAGTATGGGAGGGCGAGGTGGCGATGGCAAGATGGAGCGCCAGTGCACTTCATTTTTCTGCGACCTTTGCTTTACTCCTGCCACGATTCTGCCTCTCCGGATTGAGCCTCGAGCACGGGACTTGAAAATTTCTCAACAGGACACATGTGGCTATGGTCTGAACCACGGGCATGCAAAAAGAATGATTTTAAATATGTTTTTTCAGAAGGCAAAATTAAAAACAAATTTTTCAACCAATTTTTTCGCGCTTTCAGGGCTGCAGCTTACGTCCTATTTATGGGATGGCCATTTCCGAGGTTCAGACCATAGACGCAAGTTTAACGAACATTTTGCCGCAAACCGCATTCAATTATCTTAATTTTTGCGCCCGTGAGAGTGGCACAAAGGTAGAAAAAAGATGTTTTGAGAAAAAGCCCTTTAAGAGAAGAAATGGATTTGGCGTGTTTTTTTCGGATTATAAATGCGTCCTATGACGTATTTTAGGTCAGTTTGCGCTAAAATGTTCCTCTTTTCAACTGCTTTTGGGTGGTTCAAAGGTTTTGTAGATGAAGTTCAAGTGAAATATCTGAACGTTAACAATTCGTCTAAAATTAGCAAAACTAATTTCCTTTTTAGCAACTTTAAAAACGTGCACAAGCCAAAGTAAGGGGAATTCAGGGGTGGGGTTTGCGGCATTCGACTCGGGATGAATAGCAGAAAAATAAGATAAAATAAAAAAGAAGGCAAAATTTTGACGATTTTCACTGGTCTGCCCCCTTAATAACGGGGTGCGTCAATGGGGGTGACTTTACCGAATTCGAGATGTTTGGATGACGCCTATTGATTCTTGTGTCTACAGGGGTGTAGGTAACAACACAAGCTTTTCATTTTTCAATGGGCCAAAAATGTTCACATTTGGGGGCTTTTTGATCTTGTATTTGCTCATTTTTGTGTTCTGACGATACGATAGAACAGCTTTAGAGCCAACTTGCACTAAACATCGTTCAAGATTCGTTATGTCCGCCCTTGAAAACATAGAAATCGCGTTGCAACATCCCAAAAACCTGATTTTTGAAAAGTCACCCCTCTTGATCCGCCCCTGGAAATTTCGAAAACGAAAAATTATCTAATTTTTAGGTTTAGCACCCCAAAAAACTGTTCCGAGTGCCACTACAAGTTCAGGATCGAGAACCTGCGGTCTCATATATGCATCATGCTCCTCTCCACACCACTCCAACTAGCAAAAAATTGCCGAATCGCAACACTAAAAACCGTTTTTCTTCCTTGTTTATGAACTTTTTCCTACCAAATTTTGTGGGTTGCTAGACTCAAGTATGGACTATAACATATCAAAAAAGAAAAAAAAATCAAACATACAACTTTTGAGAAAATTGTGTTCAAAATTTTGACTTTGTTCATTTTTTGTCAAATTTGACATTTTTTGTCAAAATGTTGCAATAAGCTTAAAGTCCAATTCAATACCTTTCGAATGCGCCCAGAATGAGCTCTGTAGCTTCATTTTTGAAGAAACTACAGGGTTTTCAAAAAAGGTCTCCAACGAAAATCAAAATTTCTAACGGAAGCCATAACTTTTTCATAAGTCGGTATTTTTTGCTCAAAATTGGTTTTGGGGGTTTCAGACCATAGCTGACAAGCTCGCAAAGTTTCATCGAAATCGGAGATATCACTTGCAAAAGTATGTCGAACCCTCATGGAATGACCCTTGAACATTATTCTGTAACGTACTCACAGCAAACGTAGGAATATTCCTGGGTACGGACTCGGAGATGAGCACACATATGAGTAGGATAGCGGAACCCTTACGATGATTCACGGTAGGCATACTGTACCACACATCGATCGGCAACTGAGTGTTGCCGTGGATCAGAAGAGAACGTGGCTGCGTGATCTCACAATGCACGAAGCGCGCGATCAGTCATGTCAAAAACCACACTGAGAGCAAAGCAGTGTCAGCCACCACTAAAATTATTGACCATGAACACTCCCACCCAAAATTTGCTGCTAACCTCCAGTACCTCGACCTTGTATGAGCGGTTTGATGTTGCACGAACCTGTAGAAAAAAGGTCATTCCAGGCCGTTTAAAGGACCAATGTGATTATTGCCACGCAGCGCTATAGAGGCCACTTGCAAACACACTGCGGGCAAATAATGCCACTATTATTATTATTATAATGTCAACGCCGGAAATTCTTTTCCAGCGTGTATAATTCGACGACCAGTTCTCAAACTTGGTCAATCCTCCGGATGTTCCAAGGGATGTTGACGTCACATGTTAAAGCTATAAATAAACAAAGTAGGTGTACGCAACACGGTAAATAGAAGTTCCTGGTTTTCGCAGAAACTCCATACTTGATATCTTCCATGTATCTACACGCTTGTGAGACAGTCTTTCACTAGTGCGAACCACAATGTCTCATACTCGCAAGTGTGACACACGTTCGTTCCACGCTTGCAAGTGTGAGACTTCGTTTGTCTCACACTTACAAGTGGGCTGCCTATGGGTCCCCGTGGTTTCATGGTCAATACAGGACATGAGCCCCGTCCCGTTTGGGCCCCGATGGTCTGAGCCCCGACCTGAGCCCCAACATGAGCACCATTTGAGCCCCGACCGAAGCCCCAATATCCAGAGCCCGGATTGAGCCCCGACCGAAGCCCCGTTCGAGCCCTATTTCAGCCCCTTCTGAGCCCCACTTGAACCCGTGGCAATAAATCATGCAAAAATGCGTGATTTCAGGCCGCGGGGCCCGAATGGTGCTAGAATGGGGCTCAAACGGGGCTCAGATGGGGCTCAGACCTGGGCTCAATCCGGGCTCTGGCTTTTGGGGCTTGGGACGGGGCTTAGGTTGGGGCTTAGGTCCGGGTTCAGACCAACTGGGCTCATGTCCTGTATGTCTTAAACGCCACAGGACCTACGTTCGCAAGTGTGAGACAAACCGGGCACTCTAAAAAAAATTCTTCTTAAATTTCATAATCTGGATTTGAAGTTATTTGTAGAACAATGGATCTTAAATTTCATATCCAAAAAGTTCTTAAATTTCATAACTTGCTGTTCTAAACTTTCAGAAGTGGTTTATGAAATGTAAGAACTAGCTTATTAATTTTCAGGATCAATGTGTTATGAAAACTCACATTTGGTTCTGAATCTATACAACCAATATTATGAAACATGATAATAGTTTCATTACTGCCCACAAAATGTGTAGTTAAAACTTA
>NW_023144633.1:9044998-9063218 GCF_012932325.1 Thrips palmi
TTTCCCATTTATACCCCAGACCTACATTTCACTCAATATGAGCCCATAAGTTGCACATTTCGTCCAGTTTAGCAAGGTCCGAAGTGCAGAAACTAATTCGCATCGCTCAGCCACACTACGCGCCCACACTAAACGGCGCGTACCCCTAGTCTATTTCAGTTAGAATATTTAGTCTGTAAGGATTGATTTGACTCGCTTTAACAGGGCCGGACTGGCCTCGGGTGCCTAGCCTGCAGTTAGAGAGCGGTCCCCTTCCGGGCGCTATGTAAGCCCCGCAATGCCCCCCCTCCCCAACAAAAAAAAAGCCTTATGGCGGACTGGAAGTAAGAGCTAGCGTTGTCAGTCGGGGCTGTACCCTGAGCTAACCACCTTCCTTTCGTAGTACTAAATGTGACAATGCAGAAAAATGGAATTTACTGTGATACATCAGTCATTCAGAAGCGCAGAAAACAAAAAAATATAAGAAAAACTACCGTAAAATTCGTCGAAAATAATGGGTCGGACATGGTAGCGAACGCTACTTTGCCATCACCCGCGCACCATGGCATCGAATGATTTCGGCTGTACTATGGTAAATTTATGTTCCCTGATCTATTATGAACCTAAATCAGCAAGGGCGTCCCGTGTTACCTGGTAATAGCTTCACGGTGGCAATTTGAAAAACACACGGTTTTTCGCTTCGTTGGATGGGCGTTTTTTTCACGACTTTTGGAAGGGCCTTCCTTTGAAGCCTAATAGGAGCTGTCACAGTCGTCGCTCGGACATACACGCTATTTGGGGAGACAAAGAAAGGTTGGAGGAAGGTCTACCGCGAAATTCAAATCGATTCAATCTCCGTCGGGTCTGCGGTGACCCGTCGAAAAAAATGACCCACAATTGATTCGTGACCCACAATTGATTTTTTACCTTACTGAGCACCGATCACATCCGCTTCGATTGTTCAAGGACCCTGTACTTGAAGCGAAAGAGGGGCCATACTCAGATTTTCCTCTGCTCCCTCCACTTAAATTAATAAACGCATATGTTACGAATCGCCCCTGTTACAAATCGCCCCATACTCCCTTATCATCTATTTTCAATCGAAGTAAAGTGGATTATTTCCTTGAATAGCAGACGCAGAGGAAGACGGCACAGCGGGAGGATGAGGAGGATGACCATGATTCACCACCTGAACCTGCTCCACGATCACGGAATGCTTCCAAGAAGGCAGCCGTCGGTGCTCATAAGTTTTGTGAGTTATCTTTCCTACTCAGTTAAATTTTGATGTAAAAAATTTCTGATCCCAACTTTTTCTTGAGGAAGTCAATTACTTGAGTTCGGCTGCTACTGTCCATCCACAAATTTTTTAGACAAATGGGCATGTCATCAAAAAGGGCTGTTCTAATGCCACTTGGTGTATGCTGGGAACACTTTGACAAAAGTTTTTTCCTCCCGTTGAACGTCGAACTATGAGTTTTCATGTGGCGGGACAAATTTCCAGTCTCCTTCTTCCAACAAACGACACAAAATCTTTTGACGTGTTGACCGGCGTCGTTGGCTGCCTTCCGTTTTCGTCCTCTGGGAATCTTTTCTAAAGGCTAAAAGAAAAAATATTAAGCTGCGAAACACCCAAACACATGTTTCTTTTTAAACTAGGCCAACATACCTTCTGAGGTTCGTCGGCATGATCTTCATTATCAGGAAACATATAGATATCAGCATCAGCTTCCTGTTCCAACTTTTCTTCCATTTTTTTAGAGGTCTTGGCTTTTGCTGGTTTGTTTTTGGTCCACAAATGGTCATCGTCCTTGTCTTCGTCAACCTAAAGAAAATGAAATTTTAAAAAAATTAGAATTACACAAAATTGTTTCGGCGCAAGCAGTTTTAACAAATTGTCAAATCACATATTGCATCAAAGTGTGCGTAAATGATTCAAAATCTGTATAGTAACTAAAAAATCTTAAACAATAATGCAATTGAGACAAACGATTGTCAGAATAAACGTACATCTTTTTGTTTTGGTCGTTCAGGTTGCGGCTCACTACTATGAGAGCTTCTGCGTTTTCCAGCAGCCAGTTCTTTGTTTTTTGTGACTAAACCGTTACGAACCATTCTTTCCTTAACACTCGTTGCAGAGACAGTGATGTTTCCTTCCTCACAGGACGGTTTTTGCTAAAACAGAGATTTACGACACACATGGAAGTTGTGCACACCGATAAAGCCACCAACGAGATAAAAGAGTTAAGTCTTAAAAGACATTCGTACTACCTTTGACTCAGGTGATGTTTCAGGTAAAGTGTCATTTATTAAAGAATCAGAAGAAACGTTGTTGCCATTGCCTTTATTTTGGTCTGTTGGTACCTTGCTTGTGTCCTTCGGTAGAAATATCTCCTTCTTGAGCTGCAATGACGCCTTGTATGACCTATGAATTTCAGATAAAATGCAGTGAATTACACTCAGGTTAATGATTAACCTTCTTAAAGTAAGGTAAAGTTTATTTGTTTTACCCATGTCCTTTGCATCTTGTTGAGAGATGCAATGTCTCCAGCCAATGTTCTGTCGCAAAGTTTATAGCCGACGCTATGTTAAATCCTAGAAAGAAGAAAAAAACGAGTTAAGGTTTGCATTTTACTACTTCTTGGCTACTGCTTTTGCGTAGCCGTCAATCTTGTCAATCTTTTTCAGAATATCCTCAAGGAAGACAGTTTGATATTGACCTGCATTGTAGCCTTGGTGGTACGCCTGCGAACCTACCACCACAAATTGGCCCTCTTTTTGGACAACCTGCAAAACAAAGTAGTAATGTATTTTTTATCCCGGTATTGTCTTGTCTCAACAAGCAACAAAATAGAAGACAATTTTTTTGGTGTCGCTTAGAACAGTCTTTGGCTCGTTGCGTTAATAACGAAGAAACTTCGGGACAGATGTGTTAAGTCTGATGCGTGCCTTCTGACCGTCTATTCACCAGTTTGTCTGTGCGTCTGTCTGGCCACGTCAAAAACTCTGTTCTTGCCCCAATTTGCCATGCAGCTTTCTTTGGATTACCCAAAGATTCCCGTAATGGCAGAAAATCGCGCTCGTGATCGGTTTAAAAGTTCCGCCAAGGCAAGCTTAGCAAAGCGGTCTTGCCGTGGACCGGCAGGGGAGGCCGGGCAGAGAGGGGGCAAGTAGGGAGGGGGTGGCTGTGAGGAGTGCACTCTCAGACCTTCACTGATTATTTTTTCTATATTGTAGAAAATTTACTCTACGGCTTACTGATTTTAGAGCGTTACTATGATATAGTAAATATTTTCAATAACATATCGAATAAATTTTACATGAGATACAGATAAATTAGCGGTAACAAATTTGGTAATTATAGACAATCTTTTACTTACTTACAGAAAATTTACAATGTCAGTAGAAATATGATGACAAATTGTTTATAATCAAAGAATTTATTTTCTGCAAATGTAGAGGATAAAGTTTGTGCTCATAAACAATTTGTCGATGACTACTTTGTGATCTTCAGTAAATATTTTCAGTGAAATTTTTCTCCGTTCAAACAAAGCTGATTGGAAGGTAATGCGCTTAGTCAAAATGATCCTACAAAACATTCTTAGCTTCGACAAGTCAAGAAAGGACTGAATGTAAGCGGCTTTTAAGGGATGGTTGAATTGTGACTTTTAGCGGAAACATCCAAAAAGTTATTCTGACTCTTTAAAATCTTTTCTGTTAATTCTTGTATATATTATCTGTATGTAGAGGACATTTTGCCTACATTTATAGATCATTTTTACTAGAATGGCACAGTAATTATTTCTGCTTGATCATAACTGTAGTTGCAGAAAATATTATCAACAGACCACTTTTCTGTAAGGTTGCTGATTATTTTTTCTGTACTTACAATCAAAAGGACTACAATTGCAGAAAAAATAATTTAACTGTAGGTTTACTGAAAAAAATGTCCGTGGAGTGTCGGAGAGTGTGGGGACTGGCGCGGCGGGGCGGCGAGGCGGCGCGGCGTAGCGGCACAGGATGACGACGGACGACGTACGACGGAACCAACACGACCATGCAGTCCCCTCCGAGCGCGCTCAATGGATGGATGGATGGATGGATGGGATGGATGGATGGGATGGATGGATGGGATGGGATGAGTGGGATCGGATGCAGAGCTAGAAGCGGTAGCAAGACCGCTTAAAAAGGCCCCCAAAAGAAATTTCAGCACCAGCACTGAGATTCCAAACGCTATGAGTATAGCACGTATGGTGCAATGCGCTGTGATATCGCACCATACGTGCAATGCCTCAGCCACATTGCACCTTTGGTGCAATGCTTCCCGAAAAGGCCCAATGCTAATGCATGGGAAATGGGAGGCATTGCACTTCATGTGCAATGCTTTTCCATTGCACCAATTGACGCTATACTCATAGCGTTTGGATTCTCAGTGAGTTTAGCAGTGAGACAGAGGCCTTCGGTCGTGCCGGTACGCGCTCACAGTGCCCTGAATTTCATCATTTTTTATATTGAAGTATTGAGACGATCCTACCAATTTTGACTTTTTCCCATGCAGGTTGGCAGGTTTATGAACACAATAAACACAGAAATGGATGTTGGAGGGCTCTCCCTCCTAGGAGGGAGATGGAGCCGGCGGGACGCGTCACCACCCCGGGCCCCCCATCCCAGCAGGACGAAGTGGGTGCCACTCACGCGTCACACACGTCAAAAGCAGCGCCTGGGACCCACCCACCCAGCCTGTGCCAATAGTCGCCCTCGCGAACGAATTGCCGGCCTGTGAACTCTCAAGAAGCCAAGCCTCCAACTACTTCAAAGTGCGTCGAGAGCTCTCTGCGTCCCTCCCACCTCTTCCCCAAGTGCACTATCATCTCCCCGACGACTTCCTGATCCCGAGGTGCCGCGATGCCGTGCTCACCTCCCCCAAGACCGTCCTCACCACCTACGGAAGCCTCCCCGCGCCGGTGGCGCTTAACGGCTTCGGGACCGACGCAACAGTGCCAAGGAGGTCAGCCGACAAGCACTTGAATCACGTCCTGGCAACTGCTGAGCTCCCGGCGCAGCTGAAGAGCCCTCCCAGCGACTCAAGCGTCCAGATTCCACGCAAAACACGTGACATCTGCCAACCACTGCTGTGCTCTGATCTTGCCTGTGCCGTAGTGTTTCTTGCTGGTGTTCCTGACAGCACACTGAAAATCCAAGTGTGGGACAGGCATGCACTAGATAACGTAGGACAAAATGTCCCACGCTTGTAAGCGTGGGACAAAATGTCCCACGTTTGCAAGCGTGGGACAAACCCGTGTCCCACACTTGCAAGCGTGGGACAAACCGTGTCCCACGCCTGCAAGCGTGGGACGACATTTTGTCCCACGTTATCTAGTGCATGCCTGTCCCACACTTGGATTTTCAGTGCAGCTACACAACACACAGCACTCGACATCCGACCCGCACTCCCACAGGTCTCGCTCCCACCCGTGCCTCCGAGGAGACGCCTCTTCGGGAGAAGAGCCGTAACACCACCCATCTTCCAGCTCGCGGATGTCCCTGCTGAGCAAGGCCCAGCTGGGTCGGGGGTCGGAATGGGTTCTATTTTCGTCATCAGCAGCCTCAACATATGAAACGACATGAAACTTGACAAAAAGTTGAAAGTACCTTAAAAGTTGCCTTTTTCTGCCGATTTTTTATTGCTTTTTGGCTAAAACGACCGAATGGATTGAGATAGAAAGCTGCATTTTGGTGTGTGGCGAGCTAAGAACATATCTAAATGACCCTGCATGGTCTCAGCCAGATCGGCCGAGCCGTTCAGGAGGAGTAGTGCACACACACGCACGCAGACAGAAAAAGTTTTTTTAACCCCACTGGAGTAACGGTCTTCGCTATCGTCAGCCAATTAGAAGATGTGAACTCACCAGAAAAAAGATGGCCTCGAATCAAGCAGGCTAAACCCGGAGCATCACCTATCCCAAACCTAGAATATGAAAACCAAACAGCAACTACAGCAAGGGACAAGGCGCAAGTTCTGGCCTCTGTCCCGGCTTCCAAATTTCCCGATAACCCCAGTCTACACAGACGATAATCTAGAAGAATTTCTACAATCCATACCAAAAGCCAAACCAGGTCAAATTCCAGAAATTACGCTACAAATGTTTGATGAAGCCCTGAAAACTGTAAAGATTCACAGTGCGCCGGGTGCAGATGGCATACCGAATAAGTTTCTGCGGCTCTTACCCGAACGAGCCAAACTCCACCTTATCAGGATCTTCAACCAAATCCTTCAGCTCCAGGTTCCAAGGAAGTGGAAAAAAGCCCTGGTGACAATGCTCCAGAAAGAGGGTGAGAACGCGAAGCTCCCATCAAGCTATCGTCCCATTTTACTCCTTACGTGCCTTAGCAAGTTATTTGAGAAGTGCATTCTCCAATTCATTAACGAAGAATCATTACCGGACCACCAATTTGGGAAGCACTGAGAGTGAATTGGTCACCACCATCACCCTTTAAATGGGTGATGCAACTTCGTTGCCCAAATTTTGGTGACGAAAAATTCATCACCCAAAATTTGGTAACAGGCGTTTGGTCGCGCAAATTTGGGTAACGCCGTCGGCGACGCCGTGAGGTTCCCGATGACGTCCTTCCGGGGCCACCACAATGACCGGAGGCCTCAACGCCCCATTGGGTCATCGTGGTGGCCCCGGAAGAGCGTCATCGGGGACCTCACGGCGTCGGCGACGACGTTACCCAAATTTGGGCGACGATTTTATGACTGCCCAAAATTTGGTCACCGCGGCCTCGTCACCCAAATTTGGGCAACGGTGCGTGCGTTACCCAATGAAAGGGCGATGGTGGTGACTCTTTCATTCTCAGTGAGCCTAGAGATCGAAGCAGCGGTCTGGCGTAAACCTACCCTGTCATGCTCTAAAGGGTACTTTATCAAAAGCTGCTTAGTTCGATCTCTAGCATGACGGTCGGTTTACGCCAGACCGCGTCTTGTCGCAACAGGCTTCGCGATGTCTCGCTGCCTGTTCCTCCAATCCGCGCCTGGCGTACCTACCTTGGGCTGCGGCGCTAGCCTGCCTTCGGCAGGCAATGGCCTGTCCATCGTCGATTTTTCTAACTTGTTGCGTGCTGGGACACGATCTTGACCCTTGTAACTTTTTCACACTCGACACCCCCCTTTCATCAAGACGGGAGATATCTATTTGCAGAAAACTGGATTTCTCGACGTTTTTTTAGGTGTTTTTCGGCTATACAAGGTAGGCTTACGCCAGACCGTGTCTGGTCGTAACAGGCTTCGCGATGCTGCGCCAGTTTCGACCATCCACGCCTGGTGTATTCACCTACCTTGGCCTGCGGCGCTAACCTGCCTCCGGCAGGCTGCTTCCCTAGGCAGGCCGTAGAGATGGGCGTGATCCCCTCAAAAATAGTATTTAGTCATCAAAATCTACACCAATGGGACTTAACTTTCGATCGGTGGCCTGAACGGGTTCTATTTTCGTCATCAGCAGCCTCAAAAACATATGAAACGATATGAAACTTGACAAAAGTTGAAAGTACCAAAAAAGTTGTCTTTTTTCTGTCGTTTTTGAAGTGTTTTTTGGCTGATATGACCGAATGGATTGAGATAGAAAGCTGCATTTTGGTGTGTGGCGAGCCAAGGACATACCTAATGACCCTGCAAAATCTCAGCCAGATCGGCCGAGCCGTTCAGGAGGAGTAGTGCACACACACACACACGCACGCAGACAGACAGACAAACAGACAGACAGACAAAACTTTTCAACCCCACTTCCCACTGGAGTAACGGGCTTCGCTATCGCTCAGCCAATAAACCGAACCAGTTCAGCTAGGATAGTGAAATTTCGCGTATGCCGGGTCAAGAACATACCCTATTAGCCTGCAAAATCTTAGCCAGATCGGCCCAGCCGTTAAGGAGGAGTAGTGCACACGCACGCGCACACACACACACACAGAGACAAAACTTATCAACCCCACTGGAGTAACGGGCTTCGCTATCGCTCAGCCAGTTACTTAAACTCTCTGATACAGAGCAGCCGTCTCGGCTTACCCAAATACTGAAGGAGTATTACCCTGAAAGAACTTTCATGGTCGGCACCCTCTCGGATGATTTCCCAATTGGAGCAGGAACGGCACAAGGTGCCATAATCTCTCCTAAGGTATATTCACTCTACATCTACGACGTTCCAATCCATTAAAAGAAGAATCAGAGTTTACCAGTTTGCAGATGATACTCTCTACACTGTCTCCGGAACAAACCTAGAAGAACTGCGTCGTAGCATGCATATCCAACTTACAGCCTTGGCCAACTGGTGTGATAAATGGCGGGTTAAGATAAACTCCACTAAGAGTACTGCAGTACTTCTCTCTCCTGTAACAACATTTGACCCCAGAAGCATTTTCAAGCTCAAAGAGCAGAAAGAAAAAAAAGCGTCCGGAATTACGCCACTCTCCCTTACAGATAAGATCTTTTGAAAAGGACCCGTCACATTGATGAAATGCTCTCAGATGTTCTGAGAGTATCTGTTAATGCGATACAATAATGCACTTAGATTCTCATTTTATTTATTCAGTGAGAGCGCAGATTTTTTGTCTTTGATTTGCCAGTACGTTCTCGATACGAGCTCCAGAGTTCGCCGAGCAGTGTCGTGACTGCTCCCGCGTAGCCCAGCACCAGGAGACAGAAGATGGGTCGCATGTGGTGCAGGGCGAGGACGGCGTGGTCGGGCGGCCGGCCGCGAAGAGCGCGCCACCGTTTTACGTCCGTGAGTGTAGCGATCCAGTGTGTCAGCACCCCGGACTCCAGCATGCGCACTTGTACGTGCTCAGCCAACGGAACTAGCGAAGAGCTGCGGGCAAGCACAAAGCCACACAGTAAAAACTCTGGCAAGAATCACTAAGCAATACTTAGTATCATGTACGAAAATCTTTTGAAATACGAAGCAATTCTACAATTCTGCAATTCTACAACGCCTTCATTCTCTTCGTAGTTATGAAGCAAATGCTTCGTAGGATTTATAGAGTGCCATAGCTGTCCCTCAAAGTGTGGTTACGTAGATTAAAGCGGTCAGCATTGCACCACATAAAAACCGTTGTGAATGCCACAGCAAATATGTAGTCCCCTATAGGAAAGTATGAGCAGCTCCAGACAAAAAAAAAAAAACACTTGGCCAGGGAATCCCTCAGATCTGGCTCCCTCCCGGTTTTTGTGGTTTCTCTAGTGAAAACGAATTGTTCACTCTATCTGTAATAGCACGCGTAATAATACGCGTAATAGTCGCGTAATAGCCGAAATTGTCAAAATTTTATCAATTTTGGTGTGTTTTAGGCCGTTTTTAGCTGAATTCCGATTAATTTGTGGCGTAATAGAGCGTAATAGCGTAATAGTCGGTTCACAGGTTCAGAGAGCGCATACCCCCTCGGTTCGGTCATAGTTTTTCGATATTCTAGAATGATTGAAACCCCTCCGGAGTGTCAACACAGTGAAATACGGGAAATGAAAGTGACAATTTTTACGCGTTTCGTCCGTCCGTCCGCCCCCTCCCCTCCCCCGCTACAGGGGAAATGTTTTAGTCAGTGGAGTGTGTTTGATAATTGCAAGAATGATTTGATGATTTGGTCTTTGTAAGCTTTGAGAGTGTATTTCCAATTTTATTCTCAGACATTATACTTTTTAGTTGTTTTCTGTGCTAAAATAAAAGTAAGAAAATAGAGTAATACAATCTAAAAGTACCGTCAACGGGGGTAACTTCGGACACTTTTTCACGTTTTTTGAACGCCAGAGGCAAGATTCGCAACCCAGACCAATGGATCCTAACTATGTTAAAATTTGACCCTTTCCCCATGATTTCATGCTTGTCTGGTTCATTTGCCTCGATTACATCGTTTCCCAGCGGTCTCGAAAGAGTGTCCCAAGTTACCCCATGACCGGGGGTAACTTGGGACAGTAGGTAATTAGCTAAATTCCCAAGCATCTATTGATGTTAACGGATATAATAAATTTAAGTCACAACATATAGACCAAGAATTCAGGCCTATGAACTCCTGCAGGACCAATATTCGATGGAACTCTCTTTTCCACTGGTATTATCCAAGCATTTTCTGAAAATTTCAAAATATGGATTACCAGAAGACAAAACTGCAGAGCAAGGCATCTCTTTCCATCATCAGCGTAAAATCCGAAGTTCAAGTTATGTCAGGGACCGGGTCAGTCAACTCCTAGAGGGCTAGGTAGGACTGATGGAAACATGAGGAAAAGACTGTCCCAAGTTACCCCGTATTTTCGATTGTTGATAAATTGAAGTCTGGACCGAAGATGGGAAAACTATAATCAACGCCCTTTTGCGAACGTTATTGTCTGTGTATGATCTAACAACCCAGAGAGACTAATCGGCCAAATCTGCATTTCACTCCTTGCACTAGGGTCAACTTATGATTGACATATTTTGTCAAAAACCCTATTATGTAGTTTCCCGTTTCTCAAATACTAATTGTGATGTTATGCACCTCTTCCACCTTTCCGCGCGTGCCCTGAGGCCTCTTAAACGAAATCCAGCCGCGGGTTTGACGCTAACCCCCGTCGCTGAATGGCATCAGCAACATGCTGTACAGGGCAGACTGTCCCAAGTTACCCCCGTTGACGGTACAAACCAGACACTAATCTTGCCAAAATAAATAGTTTTTGCTGACTCTTGCCACTGACTCTAGGAAAAGGCTTCATTGCAATGCTGTAAGTTTACTATAGTACACAAAATTGCATCACCACCAGATGTGCTTAAAATTGCATCATTCATGGGACAAATAAAGTCCAATGACATTCAGTGTGGGCGGCTCGAAGTAGAAAGGAACCGTCAGGCAGCCGCAGCAGCGAAAGCAGCAGCCGAAGAACGCCGCCGCGCCTCCAAGAAGACCCCCATGAAGTCGAACATCAACAACAAGAAAGAATTCCCCCTCCCCGAAGAATCCACGATCCGCATCCGAGGCTTCCGAGCACAGCGTCCTGAGCATGCCGAAGACAGCCCCGACACAACAGCAAGACAGCAGCAGCAACAAGACGCCGCCGGGACGTCACGCAACACGCAGTACGCAAGCCTTAAACGCACCGTTAAGCACACATCTGGAGTCACCCCTGGCAAGCGGCGCGGCAGCAGCGGCGAAGACGGCCAGCTCTCCGCCAACTCAGCACGGGGAAGGACCAGAAAGAAGACAAGAAGAGGACAGCGCAGCAGCAGCAGATCCGCCAACCACAGCACCTCGGACAGCGAGCCAGAACCAAGCCCGCGGCACGTCAGCTTCCGAGACGCCGTGGCGGGTAGGCCACCAACCCGACACGCCGCCCCGGTGTCCCGGGACGTTGACAACAGCTACAACGACATCCTCCGCATGCTGCACGAGACCCCCGAGATGCTCCACGAGTCCGTCTCGCCCATGCGTGCCGGCCAGATGCTGCTGCAATGTTGGCAATCTGCGGTCCGCGGAGACAACCTGGGAGCACAAACAAGGCTAATTGCCCGCACCATAGCCGCCATCCAGAGAGGCGAATCATCACCCAGTACCCGGCAACGCGATGGCCATTAAGGCCATAGCGGTTAACATCCGGTCTCTCAGGAAGAGAATCACAGAACTCCGAGACGTCATGAAGAACCACCCGGACATCAAGATCGTCAGTGTATCAGAAACACTCCTCAAGGACCCGGACAAGGCCGCCATCCAGCTCACCGGCATCCACCGCCTGGACCTGCCTGCAGTCGGCGGCGGCGCCCGCGGACTTACCTTGTATTTCCACGAGAGCCTCCAAGCCGAACCAGTCGTCCTGCCGGCCGGCCCCATCGAGGCGCTGGGGGTGCGGCTCGCCATCAGCACCGGGCGCTCCATCACCATCATCGGCATCTACGTACCCGGCAGCAACAGAGGCCCGTTCCCGCTCAACCATCTGCGCGCCCTGGCCGACGTCCACCCCCGCTCCATCATCATGGGTGACTTCAACAGCAGACACCAGGCTTGGGGGTGCAACCGCGCCAACGCACACGGCAACGCGCTGGAGCAGGCCCTGGACTCCAACGGGCCCTTCGCCTGGCTTCACGCACCGGACGAACCAACCAACACACCAAATTTTGGCACCCCAGGCAGGCGTCATCGACTTCGCCCTGACCAACTACCAGACTGCAATGCCTGTGGAAGTCCTCCACGTGATGTCCTCCGACCACGAGCGCATCGTCGTTGACCTTGACCCGGACGTGCTGCAGCACCCCGAGACGACCTTCTTCAACTTCGGCAAGGCCAACTGGCAGCGTTTCCGGGCCGAGCTCGCCTCCCGAATCGTCCTCCCGGCACGCTGCACCACCCCAGAAGAGCTCGACGAACGCGCAGAAGCATTCACCACGGCGGTACAGGAAGCCATGGTGGCCGCCATTCCGAGAACCACCAGACGAGGAAAGCAGAAAGACTTCCCCGAAGATGTAGCAGCACTGCAGACGGCGGTACGCCAGGCGCGGCGCGCCTTCCAGCGGCACCCGACAGGCTCTGCGGGCTGCCTACTTCCAGGCGTCATGGGCAACACAGCGCGCTAGGCGCAAACACACCTCGGACCAGCGGGAGAGGGCCATCAACACTGACAAGCCTGGCTGGCCGAAGGTCTTCAATATAAGCAAGGCGCTGACAAGACGCACCAATAGCTTCATTCCGCCGCTCCGCGCCAACGGCGGCTACCTCACCACCTTGGAGGACAAGTTGAACGCGGTTGCAGACGCTGTCAACTACACCCCGCCGCCGTCCCCGGATCTCGACCTGCAGCAGGAAGTGGCGGATTTCAACACCTTGGAGGCCAGCTGGACACCTCAAAACGACGCCGACTGGGAGCCTATTCACTTGTGCACCCCTGAAGAGCTCGGCCAGGTCATCAAGAGCATCTCCAAGCAGAAGGCATCCGGCGAGGACGGGATCACCAACTTAGCCATCAAGAGCTTAGGCAAGAAAGGAACCGCCATGGTGCTTTATACCATTAATTCAATCCTGATTCTGCAACACTGGCCAAGTTGCTGGAAATGCGCTAAAACCATCCCGCTGAAGAAGCCCGGCAAGAGAAAGGACGACACGACCAGCTACCGCCCCATAGCGCTCTTAAGCGCCATTTCCAAAGTCGCCGAAAGGATCGTCACGGAGCGGTTGCGTGCGGCCACCAGCAGGCTTAACGCCATCCCAGCGTCGCAGATGGGGTTCGTGAGGGGCCGGGGTACGCAGGAACAGCTGCTCCGAGTCTCCACGTACGCCCTGAACCAGGCAGGGTCGACATGAGCCCCGTCCCGATTGAGCCCCGATGACCTGAGCCCCGATCAGAGCCCCGGCCGAGCCCAACTCGAGCCCCGATGGCCAGAGCCCCGACCTGAGCCCGTTTTGAGCCCCGACCTGAGCCCCATTTCGAGGGGTCCTATTCAAAAGATCTTATCTGCGCGTTCCCCCCAAGACAATCTTATCTTAAACGCATGCGGATTTCACCCAGTTTGACCAGTTGGGACACGTACGAGAGTAAGCGAAATATATTTTTACATGTACTTTTGGTTTCTTTGATCTTTCATCTCCACATTTCAGTGAATTTTATCACAAATGATTTTGATTTGTAGCTGTATTAAATAATCAAACTGAGTAAAATTCACATGCGTTTAAGATAAGATTGTCTTGGGGGGAACGCGCAGATAAGATCTTTTGAATAGGACCCCTCAATTTGAGCCCCGCGCAAAAAAAAATTGCAATATGACGCAAAATCTTCACTAAAAAAGTTCAAAAATGGAAGTATTTTGGCGTGGGGCTCTACTTCGTACAAAGGCTGCATATTACTTGTATTTTACTCATGTATTACTCATATATTCCCGTTAAAAATCCATAAATATTACCACTACTTAAAGCATGGAAAATCAGCTAAAAAACGGTGTTATGGGACGTATATTACCATATATTACTGTATTACTTCGTACATGCGCGATGTGAGTTGACGACCCCTCGGGAAGCCCCCACTCTGAAGTACCTCGGCACACAAGTATAAGCACAATTTAAGCCAAAGTGAAACGAAATTGCCGATAGTCAACTTCGAACGGCCCTCTATATGCTCATATCTTCAGTAAAAATAGTGAAATTGAGGAACTTTGAGAGCCCGTAGCGTCCAAACCAGACGTCGTAGAGCCTCGCGCGACCCGGAATTCGAAAGAGTTCACCTGGCTCTTTCGGGACAGACACTTTGGTAGATTTTATGGCCAGCAGGTTCCGGGGTCCCGAAGAGCCCCAAATCCTCACAGGCAGCCATTTTTAGGGGTTTTTGACCTCTAGCAAAAAGCCAATCGGTGTGGGATCCGGCACTATTTGTGTTTCGGCAATTCGTTTTCACTAGAGTAACCAAAAAAAACCGGGAGGGAGCCAGACGAGCCAGATCTGAGGGCGTGCCCGGCCAAGTGTTTTTATTTTGTCTGGAGCTGCTCTATATACTTTTTATCGATTTTACACTCCAATTACTGTTGTGAAGTGTCACACTACTCGGCGGAAGCAAAAATGTCCCACGTTTACAAGAGTGAATGACGTTAAATCCACGCTTGCAAATGTGAGACAAGACTATGTCTCACACCTGTCGGGGTGAGACGGTTTGTCTCGCTGCTGCCTATGGTTTTACAGGCTCAAATGCGTAAGGTGAACGTGATATACACTTAAAAGCGTGAGACATTTTGATTAGGTTGTGGGAGACTCTCCGACGTACTTACAAATTGACTGCCTATGCGCTAAAAAAATGTCTTCACTTTAAAAAGCATGCAAAGGAAAGCACTTTGCAGTATAAAGTCTTTACGAACTCCCTAGCCAACTATTTTCTTCGCATTGCAAAGAAATAGTTCGCAAGCTGCGAAGAAAAAAGTTTGCAACGTTGCAAAGTGTTTTTGTTGCAAGTTGCGAGGTAATACTTCGCAATGCAAAGAAAATAATGAGGAAGAGAGTTAGCCGAAGTTTGCAATCGGAGAATACTTCGCAAGGTTTTTTGAGTGAATACGCAGCTTTTGCTTCATAGCTGCTAAGGATATTAAGGCGTTGTTAGTAGATTCGTAGATTTTAAAATGCCTTCGGTTCTCTTCGTATTACGAAGCGATTATTCGTAGAGTTTTTACTCTGTGTCGCTCTGTGTACAACGGGACACCTCCGAGGCGCGTGACGGAATCCATGCTCTGAGAAAACCTTACAAAATATTTCAGGCCTTACAAAGCAAAGCAGTTTGTTAGAACAAAGTATTTTTAGCATACATAAGCTTACAAAGAAAATACTTCGTAAGTTACGAACTATTTCTTCGTCTAACAAAGTAAATTAGTTTGTACCTTTGTATGCTCAAAAGACTTCGTAAGGTTTTAAAGGTGTGTGACTTCTCAACTGTCAGCATATCTCCGTAACTGTCCTAACCCCACACACCCCTTGGGAAACAGCATGTAGGTAGCGGGACGGTTCAGCACTTTGCCGAAACTGTGGAGGCTGTAGTCGACCGTCTTCCCCGCGTGGTAGCGACGCTCCAGCTTCTGGATAGCGTGCAGCGTCGCCTCGTGGGCCCACAGCGCGGCCAGACTGCGGTTCACGGCCATGGCCACGAAGGCTGCCGTCATCACGTCCTGGAAGCGTCGGAACAGAAAGGTACACTCAATCAAGTTCTACAAAGCATCTGCTTTGTTACTAGGAAGAAAAAGAATTGCTTCGTATTCTGAAGAAATGCTTCGTACACTGTGAAAAGCTTGCAAAGAAATGGACTTTGCAGTACTTAGTATTCCCCGGCTTTGTATTACAAACTCCCTTACGAACTATTTTCTTCGCATTGCAAAGAAATATAGTTCGCAAGTTGCGAAGCATTGGTTTGTAATTTTGCAAAGCATTTTCTTGGCCAGCTGCAAAGTAAAACTTCGCAATGCAAAGAAAATAGTTTATAAGAGAGTTTGCAATACAATGCCGGAGAATACTTCGCAGGGGTTTTTGAGTGTATTAAAGGAGAGTGGGGCGATTTGTATCAAATGCGTTTATTATTTTGAGAGGAGGGTGCAGAAGCAAATCTGGCCCCTCTTTCGCTTAAAGTTGAGGGTCCTTGAAAAATCGAAGTGGATGTGATCGGTGCTCAGGAGTAGTTTTGGAGGGAGTCTAAAATATAGGGTACACCGAATATCCTAACTGCAGAGGTGCCTAAAAGTGTTCATGAACTATCTTCACTGCAAATCAGTGAATCTCGATATCTTTAAAATACAATGTCCATGTATTCATACTAAATTCTTATGGACTTTTTCTATGTATAATTGTGCGTTTTCCCTATTTCAGTATGAATGAAACTGGTAAATTTTCAAAATTGTCCAAAATGACTTTCCTATATATCAATAGAGTCGTCTTGACGAGACAAAACTTTTGTGCTCACGGGACATAAGCTTGGACGCGAACTAAGAAAGTTGGTTCGAGAATTCAAGAAAAACGGCCATAATGACACATCTTTTCCTATCCAAATAAAATTTACGGTGTTCCGACCAAATCCTTTTGGAACTTTCTTTCAATATGTGAGAGGATCATGTGAGGAAAGTCACATCGAAATCGGAGATAAGCTATTTTAAAAACATCAATTTTTTGGAATAAAATTACGTTAAATGGAGAAAGCGACATCAAAACTTCACCCAATCGTCTCAAATTTATTTCGAACGTGTTCCCCAGCTCTTTTTTACGAAAAGAACGATTGTCGGAAAATAAAAAATGAAAACTTTCAGTAAGTACGGAGAAAAGAAAAGAAAATATCATGATTCTGACCAAAGTGAAAACTTTGCTATGTTATTACAGCCAAACGGAGTGAGATGTCGCAAAACCCTTTGACATTGGATCTTTTCATAATGACCCCTACCCATAAAAAAAGTTTCCAAATCGAAGAGATGAATTTCCAACAGTTTGTTGGAATGGAATCGCCCAGTTAGCATTATCTCAGATCTGCTCTGGCAGAATTGTCCCGGATCTACTCTGGCAGTTAGGATTATTCTACTAGGACGCGTCGTAATGTGTCAAGCACCTGGTTGGTTGTGGTGGCCCGTCTCAGCACGGCAGAGAGCCCTCCGTCCGAACGCCGCTCGTTGGCCTCGAGTCCGACGTAGTGAAGGACACTTGGCGACATAACGACAGGCAAGTCAAAGGAGGCCAGCTCCTCCAATGAGTGGACGTTGAAGTCCATTATGGGCATTGACAGACGGGTCAGAAGCAGGCTCTGTAAAACAACCACACTAAAAAAAACCTTGCGAAGTATTCTCCGGCACTGTATTGCAAACTCTTTATAAACTATTTTCTTTGCATTGCGAAGTATTACTTTGCCACTTGCAAAGAAAATGCTCTGCAACGTTGCAAACGAATGCTTCGCAACGTTGCAAACTTTTTTCTTCGCAACTAGCGAAGCTTTGCAATGCGAAGAAAATAGTTCGTAAGGGAGTTTGTAATACTATGCCGGAGAATACTTCGTATTGCAAAGTCCTTTTCTTTGCAAGCTTTTTAGAGTGCACATACAAAATAACAGGAAAAAGAGCGACACACATCGGCAATAGGGTGGATCTTAATTTCTGACCGCCCGTTTTTATTGGCGAAATGGGGTCCCTAGGATAGTAAAAGATCATTAACGAGTCGCATTTGATCAGGAAAAAAATGTATCAGCTTTAGGGAAGGGCTCAAAACTAGGTCAAAACGCCAAAATTGGTAGTTTTTTAAGTATTGCCGCCGAACCAGATGAGATATGAAAACGCCTGAGGTCTGAAAAGATGCGGAATTTAATTACCTTTCCAACGAGCTATGAATCATTGTTGCAGCACAAATATTTCCACTTGAATCATTGTATTTTATGCAGGAAAGTGGGGTCAAAAATATCAAAATCAGTCCAATTTCGGTAGGGTGAAGTTCTAAAATTGGCCGAATCGACATCTCTTTATAGAAATGGATGGGTCTCAACAAGACAAACAAAAAACGTGAACTTATGTCATGGGCTAAGATGCGAAATGAAGCAGTAATTTAGCCTCAAAAGTGCCAAAAATCACCCTTTTTCCATCATAAGGGCCAGCCGGCTGGCCGGAACTTGACCAAACTCGGTTTCCAGGTGAGCCAGGACCACCTTAACTCAAATCTGAAAGGAGAAATCCCGGACTCCCAGCAGGTTCGTGGCCAGAGCTCCTTTGACCTCGAAAAAATCACGCTAAAAGTCCTTTTTGGGTTTAAA
>NW_023144633.1:9063718-9113649 GCF_012932325.1 Thrips palmi
GTTGACACTCTCTGCCATTTTTATAGTGTTTTTTGGCTGGGATGACCAAATGGATCGAGATAGAACGCTGAATTTTGGCGTGTTACAAGCCAAGGACATTCGAAAAAATAGCAAATTGTTGCTCTTCTTTTCTGCCGGCACGAAGGTGCTCTCCGTTTAGATGATAACAGGAAAAGTAGCGATATACATCGGCAACTTTGGCCCGTCCCGTACATTTAGAAATGTGTGAATTTCGCTGATGTTTAACCCTGTAACGGCCAAGGTATTCCCAATGTGTGAAAAAAAACGAATTTTTGTATTTTCCCTTTGTTTAGCCCCCAAAATAAGCAAAAAATGCCGGTCCCGAAGTTTGAGCGCCTTTCCCCGCCTTAAAAACAGGTGTGACCATATGGTTACGCTGGTAGTCCGGGGCACTCGGGTCAATTCTTTCATATCGACTTTCTGGGGAGCCTGGCTGTAGTATACGCTACGAGTTGTTCTCTTTTATATTTTTGAGGTTTTCTAACTAAACAAAACACTTGTAGTAGCAGAAAAGCAAAATATAATGAAAGTAAAAAAAAACGGGGTTTTAAAAAAATGTTAGAATTCCTTAAAAAATTGCGAATTTTGCGTTTTGGCTATCGGATTTCATGTTTTACGGTGCACATTCGTCATACGAGTGGACGTGAAAAAGGTCCGATCCGATATTCGAGAAACTCGCAACGTCAGAGCCAAAAAATAGTTGTAACCATATGGTAACGTTGGCCGTTCCGCGATTTTTTGAGACGAAAACCACTAGTTTTTGGCACTGACTTTGTGTACTTGGTTTAAAATTGTCCTAATCTTTAACAATTCGTGTCAGCTATGAATTTGGGGGGCATGGGGGCTCTTTACCGAGGGGGGGCATGGGGGCTTCATAGCGCTGCGGGGGTAACGAAAGCTCCACTCGGGGCTCCATGAGCAACCACGTATCGCGTTTCTGTGGTGCTCGTCACAATGCGACGCGTGAGCGGCCGTTCTCCAGTGCTCCAGTCAGAGCTAGCACGCCAGCCGAGGCCCCTTGGGGGGCACTGCATCGTCTGCGGCCCATGAACACGAATTGGCCCTGCCGGCGGCTGGTTTTATTGGCATCAACGTTTCGGCGGGCCTCGTCCGATAGGCAGTTGTTGCTTCTTGGAAAGATCCAAGGGGTGTGGGCGGGGGGGCGCAGGATGGCGGCGCCCAGGTGGCTCCCGCCCCGCGGTGCCCCACCGGCGCCTCGGCCAGCCGCGACACCCACTGAACCAGGCGCGCCGGCGCCGGGCGCGGATTGTTGAGGCCACTTTTTTGGGCGACGGCGGTGTGGCAGTCGAGCTAGGCTTCGTTGCTATGAAAATAATAAAGAAGGCATTGCGCAAGTTGCACGAAGTTTTCTCGATGCCTTCCCTTGGTGAGTGATTTTGAACACAGGCAGTACGCTCCTTCATTGAAGTGGCCCCATGGTGAGAAAGAAATATCTCACAAGGGATTTCAATGAACCGTAGCACGACGCCTTAGTTCTATCTACGATCATTGTCATTGCGACTGTTTGTCGAACTGTATCGAGGTTGTTGTGGCAGCTCCATGTGGGTCCTGGCTCTGCGAGCTACGTAGAACGTGTGTGAGGAGGGCAGCGCAGCCGGCGAAGCCGTGCTGCCTCCGAGGGGAGATCCTCTCGATGAAAGTAAGTGCAGCTCTGAACTTTGCTTGGCTTTCCCGACATGAGCCCCGTCCCGTTTGAGGCCTAATGCTCTGAGTCTTTATGAAAACTTTTTGAACGATTTCTGGCCGGGGGATCGATCAAGGCTTGACCTGGGGCCAGACCGGCCGTGGTCTAAAACGACGATGCTCGTTTCGGATCCCCTCTGCTTGTGCGCCTGCAGTCCAATGGATAGGCCTCAAAGTATTCTACGTGTCCGATGGGTTGCCTACCCTGCACGGTGTTGAGCCAGGGGTAATTCTTTCCCAAGTCACCCGAGGTCCCGAAATCGATGTCTCCGATTTCGACGAAACTTTGTGGGTGTGTTCCCTATGTAGCAAAGTGCTCCAGAAAAAATTTTCAGCTTTTTTGGTCGGCCCAAAAAATTTTAAATCACGTATTTTGTAAAAAACACTGAAACCTGCACTAAAAATTTGTTTGTTGCCTGAGGGCGACCCCCCCGGGTGGATTTTTTTTCTTTTCATGGTACTGAAAAAAAAAGTCCCCGAGAGCCATTTTAAAAAGTCACTTGTTCCAGGAGATATGGACCAAAAAATTCGTTTTTCGCGAATCCCCAAAAAATGCATCCGAATTTTTTGATGTTTTTTTTTTTTTAGGAAGGTCCTGTGGTGGTCTATCACCCTTTTTGGGTTTTTGGGGTTTGGCCAAGGGAAAAACCGAATAAAAATTGCTTTTTTTTCCTTTTTTTTCGCAGTTTTTGGCACATAGTATCGCCTTTTTAAGTCTGACTTAATGAGCGCCATAAGATTTTTTTTTCGCCTTTTCAAGACGAATCGATTGATATAAGTTGAAGTCAAATCGGAGTATTTTGAAAAATCCCCTTTTTTTACGCATCTAGATTTTGGATCCCGATCGAAAAAAGGCGATTTTTAAAAATACTCCGATTTGACTTCAATTTTATATCAATCGATTCGTCTTGAAAAGGCGAAAAAAAAGTCTAATGGCGCTCATTAAGTCAGACTTAAAATGGCGATACTATGTGCCAAAAACTGCGAAAAAAACGGAAAAAACGCAATTTTTATTCGGTTTTCCATTGGCCAAACCCAAAACCAATAAGGGTGATAGACCACCACAGGACCTTCCTAAAAAAAAATTATCATCAAAAAATTCGGATGCATTTTTTGGGTATTCGCGAAAAACGAATTTTTTGGTCCATATCTCCTGGAACAAGTGACTTTTAAAGTGGCTCTCGGGGACTTTTTTTTTCAGTACCATGAAAAGAAAAAAAATCCACCGGGCAGGTCGCCTTCAGGCAACAAACAAATTTTTAGTGCAGGTTTCAGTGTTTTTTACAAAATACGTGATTAAAATTTTTTGGGCCGACCAAAAAAGTTGAAAATTTTTTCTGGAGCTCTTTGCTACATAGGGAACACACCCACAAAGTTTCGTCGAAATCGGAGACATCGATTTCGGGACCTCGGGTGACTTGGGAAAGAATTACCCCCAGGTCCGGTGGCTCTCACAGTACACTCGATAGCCTGCGGTGCTTTGCCCACAAGTTCTGCCCTGCGCACTCATGACTCGCTTTCTTGTGTTTACAGAGAACTATGGAAGAGAAATCTTACCAGCTGGAATACGTGGAAGAGCGCTTTCAGGCACAATCCACGGCTATCAAGCAACTGGAGAAGGACCACGAGGCGCTCAAGAAGGAGCAAAGCTGCTGAAGGCCCACCACCACGCCACCCTCGACGCCCTGTCCGACCTCATGGTCCAGTACAAGGCAGAGATGAAGCGAAACGCCCAGCTGGCTGCCTACGTCGACAAGATTCGAGGTAAGTTCTAGCGAAGTAGGCAGGCTGAGGTTCGAAATCGTTCAACATGGCACGGCAAAAACGCTTCCTGGTTTTCCCAGGAACTCCCTGGAAATGGACTATTTCTCTACCAAGAGATTCCTAAAAAAAAAAAAAACAGGAAGCGTTTTTACCGCGGGTTGAATGGGAATAACTTTATCTACCTACGTATGAACACTTCGCTGGACTGGAGCCCTGGAGCGCGGCTCCAGCTGGCTGTGAACACAAAAGACAAATGGGGAGGGGGAAAGCAGTGATGCCGGTTTTCATTGATAGGACACGGAGAGACGCGCCGCCATACGAGAACGCACTCGCACCTCGTGTAATGAAGCGTTTGCCACTTGATAGTCAGAGGTTGTATGTAATAAAACGTTTGTTGCATAGATTTACAATTCTAAATTTGGTTGTGCCTAAATGATCATCAGAATTCGTTCTGGACCAGCACAAGCTAGTATTTTAGTGACAGATACATTGCTACAATATTGTAGGATTATATCAAGAAGTTAGTTGTCAGGTTACCCTGTGTTCAAAATTTTGTATTGTAAATTGCTTATAGGATTGAAATTTTTGTTGCAGGGTGTACCTTTACCAGAAGAATGTCCCTGACTGGAACATCGTTTGTTTTCATCACCTAATTGTCCTGTCAGCAATTTGAGTCGATATTCACAGTGATATAGAGTAAGTGAAAATAATGTTAGCAAAATAAGTTAACTCAGGCAGGTTTTGAAATAAGAGCTTTATTCTAATTGTATAACAAGAGCGAAGAGCCCTTCATAAATATTTGTAGTAAATAAATAAGTGTTGAGATAAAACAGTAGACATAAATATGACTTAGAAATAATTAAATATTGAATATTTATTTTCAATTTCTATACATAACCAAGAACGTTTATAGTTATAGTTTATAGTCTAAATAGAAGCACGGAGTATTAAATTTCATAAGAAATTCTACTGTCTTCAAACCAATACAATAGTCGACTAGATGTAAAACAAGAGTATAATATAGCATACAAATATTTGTTGGATAAAAAACATATGTTAACATTCAATTGAAGAATAAAAAATAAAAATATTTGAGCAATTCTACTCCTTTTACAAGAATATAAGTTAGTTGACTTAATGGCACATACATCAAAAATGCAAGAAACAATAAATGAAATTTACTCATTTTCTTCATTATTTTCTTCATCTACTTCATCCATTTCCTCTGCATTCTCTTCGTCTATTTCTTCTTCATTCTCTTCGTCTATTTCATCTACTTCCTCTTCATCCGAATCTTCTGCATCTTGTTCTACTCTGTCTTGAGGTGCCAACTCCCCTTTTTTAGTGATGTGAAACTGAGTAAAACAGTTCCTATCCTTGTTGAAACACAAAACAACATCACATTTTGTACACTTCATTCTAGAAGTTCCATTTTTGCAATACCTGCATCTCCCTTTATCACAATACTTTGGTAAGTGTTTATAACCATCAGTTCGGAGAGACTCATTAGGTCTGCAAACAACAGGCTGTATAATTTTTTTCTTTGCCAGGGACTGATCGAGGGACGGTTCACCAAGTGACTGAAGGAGAAGTTTTTTCAAGTCTTCACTGACTTCAAGCCGGAACTTCTTTGAGGAGTCAATTTGGGTCTTCTTGGGAATCTTCAGAAGTTTGCAATCCCTCTTGTATTGAAGCCAACTGTTGGTGAGTGCTAGTTCTAAGCTGTAGCCGATGAATGAAAAGTAATACCGCCTCGCTCTTGTTGGTATTTTGTATATTCCCATAAACATATCAGCTAGGTCAACACCACCCATGGTTTCGTTATACTTGAGGACTGCCCTTGGACATTGAACTTCAATTTTGGCACGTGCATCTTTTGAATAACGCTTGGCTGTGCTAATTGGCTGAAGACCAACAAAACTACTAGCGAGGCAAACAGCCTTGTTGTCTGCCCACTGCATGACAACAATTCCATCCTTATTTACAAAAGATTCAAGAGAGCCTCTTCCTTTAGCAAGTATTTCTTCACTCTCTGTCAAAGGGCACTTCAGTGTTCGGCTCTTTTTAATTGTTCCCACTGAATTCAAATTCATTTTATCTCGCAAATAGATGAGAAGGGGAATTCCTGTGTAAAAGTTATCAATGGTAATAGTAGTACAAGCGGGGTTGTTTATGAACTTGCACAGCGATATCACAGCCTGTGCGCCAACTCCAAGTGCCTTTACTTCATCTGTGAGCTTTTCAGAATCAAAAGTGTCCTGTCCAGTGTACGGGATAAAATCATAAGTCATTCCACTTTTACCTGCAAGCACAAATAGCTTGAAACCAAATCGGGAACTAGGCTTATCTGGCAAAAACTGCCTTAAGCTTCCAGCACGCGTTCCCTTATATCCTTGCATTCTCTCATCAACGCTGAGTTTATATTCCTGCTCTACTTCATGGCACTTTTGGCGCATATGGTCAAGTAATGGTCTTATCTTTAGAAGCTTGTCGTCACCCTCTTCTTCATTATTGTGAAAATGGATTTTAGCATGAATTTGTTGGAATATATTTCTTGACATGACTTGGCACACCTGGGTAATTCGAGTGTTTATAGCCCAATAATCTTCGGCAGCAGGCATTGAGCATACTCCCATGTAAATCAATATACCAAAGAATGCTAAAATTTCATCATTTGTTACGCAAATTGACTTTCCACTTTGTTGAGTAGTATACAGATTAGTTTCATGGACAATCATGTCAATAAGTTCATCATCAAAGTAATATCGGAAATATTCCAGTGGAAACTTAACATCATTGGGCACAGAAAACTCAGGTTCTTCAGGGAAAACTGTTTCTGGAATATCCCCCTCATGCCACAGCTGATCCACAAAAACTGAAAGATAATACATTATATAAGTGATAGTTTAATTTAAGAGAAAGTTCAGACAAGAAATTTATCTTAGAATTACCTTTTTTTGATTTCTTCTGACCATTCCCTTGGTTTGCTTTTGATTTATTGTGTCCTTTCCCCTGTTTGTTTTTAGTTTTTTTCTGTTTAGTTCCATTTTGGGTTTCCTCAGGAATCGCCTTTCTGTTCCTTTTCTTCTTCTTTGGAAGCGCATTCTGTTGTCTGTCGTCCTCTGAATGTTCCAATTCAACCACATCATCCTCGCTCTCTCTGTTTGTTTCAGATGCTGATGGTGAAATGCAATAATCAGAAACAACTCTTGCAGCTGCAGAACAAGAAAAAATAAAAAGTGAGTAAAACTAGATTATGACTTATTGCGGCTTTTTATGGGCATTGATAGCTGAGCTATTTATTACCTCTCTGTGGATTTTTCCTTGTATTGGTGTTCTCTGAAATGCTTGCTTGAAACGGCTTAGATGAATTTTCAATACCACTATTATTGGTCTTCGCAGCAGCTGTCTGAATGTCTTCTTGGTCTGTGGGAGACAATGTGTTTCCTCGTGAAGTTACAAGCTTCTCACCTGAAATTAGATAAAAACATTAGACAGTATTGCAGAAAGCCAAAATGCATTCATGCATGCTTCTTCTAACATCAAAGACATAAATCCATGATAGCAAAAAAAAAAAATTGAAAGTATCTTACTTTGGACAGACCTGCCCTTGGGAATGTTGGCAGGCACCAGAGGACTTTCAAGTTCATCAAACACGTCTGGTGATGAGAGAACATCAGGCGGGTTATTGCTGAGGTCATTTCCCTGAACATTGTTCTTTTGCTTCCCAGTTTCCTTAGCAGATGTATCTGAATAAAAAATGGGTTGAAAGAAAAATTAATTTTGATAAAAGTCTCAACTTACACTCAACAGCGCTAAAACTTAGACAAGCTAAATTACTTTTGGATTGAATGCGTTGACTTTGTTTAGTAATCTTTTTACTTGAGTCCAAGTTGCGATTTTTCATTTGGCTTTTCTTTTGCATCCCCTCCTTCTTGTTTCTTGGTGCTGATATCAGATGTACCTGATTTTCTGCTTCATTATTCTCACTCTCTTTGTTTCTTTCAGATCCTGATGATGAAGCACAAGAAATACGATCAACTCTGGCAGCTGCAAATCAAGGAAAACAAGCCAGGTAAATAGATTTAGATTATAACTAATTTATTGCAGCTATGGAGACAGATCGCTGGGTAATTACCGTTCTGTACTATTTTTATTGTACTGATGTTGCGTGAAGTTCTTGCCAGAGAAGGCTTTGATGAAGTTTCAATACCACTACTATTGGTCTTCGCAGCATCAGTCAGAATGTTCGCTTGATCTGTGGTAGGCAATGTGTTTTCTCGTAAAGTTGCAAGCTTCTCACCTGAAATTGGATAAAAACATTAGACAGTATTGCAGAAAGCCAAAATGCATTCATGTTTCTTTTAACATCACAAACATGAATCCATGGTTGCAAAAATAATTGAAATTATCTTACTTTGGACAGACTTGCCGTTCGGAATGTTGGCAGGCACGGAAGGACTTTCAAGTTCTTCAAACATGTCTGGTGATGAGAGAGCATCAGGCATGTTATTGCTGAGGTTGTTTCCCTGAACAACGTTCTCTTGCTGCCCAGATTCCTTGGCAGGTGTATCTAAATTAAAAATGGATTGAAAAAATAATTAATTTGGATGAAAGTCTCAACTTGTTCTTTACAGAATGAGATAAACTTACTGTTGCATTGAGGGATGCTGCTTTGAACATCTTTTCTCAGCAAGCCGCTTGTTTCACTGGGTGGCGTTGGATTACCTGTTTTCAGATTTGGGTTAACTTGATGAACAGAACAAACATTAAGGTGCTCTTACAATGAACTCATAAAACTTCTCGCTAATTTGTATAATCTTGTAAGTGTTCCATTGGTGAGACCTGGTTGGCCAAACGGTTGCTTCTTGTGGACAAAATGTGATGCAGTCTTGTAGAGAACAATATCGCACATGCCCTAATAGTAGTTTTGTCTTTTTATTGCCACACTAATGATTATATAGTAAAAGTGAAATTTTTGAATTCAATACTTAGAATAAGGCAATTTTATTTTTGCTACATAATCATGAGTATGGTAATAAGAAGACTAAAACTAGTATTAGGGCATATGCGATATTGTTCTTGACAAGACTGTTTCACATTTTAACCACAGAGATCAACCGTTTGGCCAACCAGGTCTCACCAATGGAACACTTACAAGATTATACTAATTAAGCGAGAAGTGGAAAGCTGGTGAGCAATGAGTTTCGTGAGTTCATTGTAGGAGCACCCTTAATGCACTGGTCATAATAAGTAGATTTCAGCTTTCCAATACCATCTGTTTTTTTCAGGAAAGGAAATGTAGCTGCACCAGGAGTTATTGGAGATAAGCCAGGAGATGCTATTTGGCCTCTTGTTGGAGAAAGTGGTGAAGAGACAACAGCGACTTGGCGTACATCACCTGTAGAGAGGAGGGCCAACACCATAACAAACTACAGAAAACCAGCATTTCAGTTTGTTTTGTGATTATCACGGGCAAAGGAAGCCACAATGTTCATGACCTTTGCATTCCAAAAATAAAACATATCTATTCTGCTATATTTTGCTTGGCAAAAATAAATCAATGAGACAATTTCAACTTACCATCAAAACTGAAAGAGTTGAGCGTTGGATCACACTTCGAAGGCAGAGGGCAAGGAATATCCTTTTGACTTGGTTTATCACAATTCCCAGAAATTTCTACTTTATTGTTGGTTTTAGAAAAGGTAGATGACAGGCTTGAGTCAGAGGAGTGGGTGTGAGAGATTCTAGGAGTTGAAGCAGCAGAAGCCTTCAGCATTTCTGCAAATGTAAATAAAATGTTGTATTACCGTCTAAATCAAAAGCCATAGCAAAAACTGGAACTAAAAGAAATGAAAACTTACTTGCATTCTCTTTATTGTGAGAAGAATTCTGAAGTGATGGTAATTGTCTTTTCCTTGGAACCAAGATGTTCTGAGGTGAGGGAAGATTACCAACGCTGTTCACACTAGAGAAGGGTTTCCTCGGACTTGAAGCTTCAAGCCGGCCAAAGCATCTGTACCTCTTTCCTTGAAAAAATGTATCTGTAAATGCAAAACAGGTGACTGCTAAATGTGATCAAAATTTTAAACAAAAACAAAAAATATAAACAATTGCTGGAACTGTACCAATATTTTTTTTACTATTTTCAGGTATAACAATTTGATTGTTCTTTTTGGAGAAGATAGATGAACGGCTTGAACTCGAGGAGTGGGTAATACCAGGCGTTATAGCAGCAATGGCAGGCTTTATAGCTCCTGAACAACAAAACAAAATGCCAAACCTCAATCCAAAAGTGTACCAAAACAAAGATTCTGAGAAAAGTTGAAAACTTACCAGAATTTTCTTTATTTAGAGGTGGTTTCAACGTCCTTTTTCTTTCAGCCAAGATCTTTTGAGGAGAAGGATTATTCACAGCACTGCTTCCACAAGATTCAAGTTTGCTCGGACTTGCAGCTTCAAGCAGTTTTCTTGCTCTGTTAGATGATGCACCTTTCTTACTCTGTAGCAAAGCTATCGTAGGTCTGGAACCACCTTGAAATAACATTTTCCGACAAGGATTGACAGGTGGTAGCTTTGAAGGAAAACATGACACATTCGCAACATTCTTATTGACATGTTGAGTCTCAAATTGTTCCTTAGGTTTCTTCTGAGTATAACGATCCTGCACACTCACTACAGGCTTCTTGGAAACTGGTTTCCTTCTGGGAGCCTCATTTATGCTCAACGATCTTGGGGAAGGAGGCAAGGTAGTCACCGAGCCAACTAGTGAGGAGATATTACTCATCGGTGAGATGCAAGTACTTGAGACCGTTGTCATGTTTTCACTGGAATGGTCACTTGGAGGCACCACAATGTCTTGAACATTATTACTTTTCCACCTCAGTTCAGAAGAGTCAGAGCTTGACTCTGAGGAATCAGAGCTATCGCTGTCATCTTCAATGGCCACAAGACATCCTTTCCTCACCTTTTTCTTCGACTTGGATGCTTTTTCCACATTTTCACAACAGTCCCCTGAATCAGAGGAACCTTCAGAGTCTTTGTTGTTTATGGGAACACATGGAACAAGCTTCTTGTAAAACGTACAGGCTCCTATGCCAGCCATTGTGATGTAAAAAAATCTGAAATAAAATAATATGGATTAGTGACTACAAAGCGACAGGCAGTCTAATTAAACACAAGTCAACACAATTTAGTGCTTGCTCTGGGACTTCTCAGATCAGTCACAAAGACAAACAAACAAGGGTAGTCTACTAAGGGTACCAGAGCAAAACAAATCTGAATTCGGACAAGGTTTCGAGGTAAGTTTTATTTTAGTAAATAAACTTGCTTCGACAAACAAGAGGAGAAAAATACTTTGAAAACACAGTGAAAGTAAATAAAAAGCATGCGGAAACTCGATGAGAGATACTTGAAGAAAATATATCTGACTTTACAGAAATGGAAAGTAGCACCTAACCTACACAAACTTGACTCAAGAAACTACACGAAGAACACCAACTTTACCGAAAATATTTATCAAGCAATCCAAAACAACCTTTTGAGTTGCAATAATGGCGAGATCTACCCCGATGTCAACATGAAATTCGTAAAAAGAGAAAAGGGGAATACACCGCACCGCGGACCCCCAAGGTAACCATATGGTTACAGCTTGTTTTAGAGGCTGCCATATTCAACACAGGGCACCGAAAGGTACTCCTCGCTATGAAATGTGCTAGAGGGACACTTGTACTAACCTTTTATACTCCGACGCATCAGTTTCACCAAGTTTCACCAACAATTATAGGCTGGCCTTCCGTGCCGCCATTTTCGCCTCTCTTGTTTACGTTTTCACCGCCCCCTATCGATCCCTCGCGAGAGTCGGACAAGTTCGATATATCGATTTTCCGACGCGGGAGACTTTAAACATGACATATCGTGGGCACGAAACCCATCCGACCCATTTTACATACGAAAGCTACCGTTTATTTGGGTTGTTACCATATGGTAACGTTGGCCGTTACAGGGTTAAAGCAGTGGACCGATTTAGAGCGTGCCCTTGCCATCCCGCATAGTCCCAGTGCGATTGGTGATGATGACTCTTGAGGAGATTCTTAAGCGTCTTGCCATGTGAAGTGCTGAAAGCAAAAATAGTCAAAGTCGAATTTTGCGTTCCTTTTGAAGCAGAGGACCTGTTTTGAGCGTGCCCATGCCATCCCGCATAGTCCCAGTGCGATTGGCGATGATGACTCTTGAGGAGATTCTTAAGCGTCGTGCTATGTGAAGTGCCGAAAGCAAACAAAGTCAAATTCGAAATTCGCGTTCCTTTTGAAGCAGAGGACCGATTAAGAGCGGGCCCTTGCGATCATGCATCGTCCCAGTGCGATTGGCGACGATGACTCTTGAGGAGATACTTTAGCGTCGTGCTACGTGAAGTGCCGAAATCAAACAAAGTCAAAGTCGAATTTCACGTTCCTATTGCAGCAGAGGACCGATGTAGAGGTGCCTTTGCCATCCCGCTTGGTCCCAGTGTGATTGGCGACGATGACTCTTCAGGAGATTCTTTGGCGTCGTGCTATGTGAAGTGCCAAAAGCCAACAAAGTCAAAGTCGAAATTCGCGTCCCTTTTGAAGCAAAAGACCGATTTAAAGCGGGCCCTTGCGATCCCGCATGGTCCCAGTGCGATTGGCGACGATGACTCTTGAGGAGATTCTTTGGCGTCGTGCTATGTGAAGTGCCGAAAGCAAACAAAGTCAAAGTCGAAATTCGCGTTCCTTTTGAAGCAGATAACCGATTTAGAGCGGGCTCTTGCGATCCCGCATGGTCCCAGTGCGACTGGCGACGATGACTCTTGAGGAGATTCTTTAGCGTCGTGCTACGTGAAGTGCCGAAAGCAAACAAAGTCAAAGTCAAAATTCGCGTTCGTTTTGTGGCAGAGGACCGATTTAGAGCGTGCCCTTGCCATCCCGCATGGTCCCAGTGCGATTGGTGATGATGACTCTTGAGGAGATTCTTAAGCGTCTTGCCATGTGAAGTGCTGAAAGCAAACACAGTCAAAGTCGAATTTTGCGTTCCTTTTGAAGCAGAGGACCTGTTTTGAGCGTGCCCATGCCATCCCGCATAGTCCCAGTGCGATTGGCGATGATGACTCTTGAGGAGATTCTTAAGCGTCGTGCTATGTGAAGTGCCGAATGCAAACAAAGTCAAATTCGAAATTCGCGTTCCTTTTGAAGCAGAGGACCGATTTAAAGCGGGCCCTTGCGATCCCGCATAGTCCCAGTGCGATTGGCGACGATGACTCTTGAGGAGATTCTTTAGCGTCGTGCTACGTGAAGTGCCGAAATCAAACAAAGTCAAAGTCGAATTTCACGTTCCTATTGCAGCAGAGGACCGATTTAGAGGTGCCCTTGCCATCCCGCTTGGTCCCAGTGCGATTGGCGACGATGACTCTTCAGGAGATTCTTTGGCGTCGTGCTATGTGAAGTGCCGAAAGCAAACAAAGTCAAAGTCGAAATTCGCGTCCCTTTTGAAGCAAAAGACCGATTTAGAGCGGGCCCTTGCGATCCCGCATGGTCCCAGTGCGATTGGCGACGATGACTCTTGAGGAGATTCTTTAGCGTCGTGCTACGTGAAGTGCCGAAAGCAAACAAAGTCAAAGTCGAAATTCGCGTTCGTTTTGTGGCAGAGGACCGATTTAGAACGTGCCCTTGCCATCCCGCGAGTCGCTCTGTCGTCTTCCTGGTGTGCACTTCGTGTCTGCCGAGTTCCGGCCCGCAGCTCACGTGTCGTCTATACCTGTTGCTACGTTGCGATACGCATTACAACTCGGCGCGGCTGGCGAGCCGCCCCTCCCTCTGTGCTAGTGCTAAAGTGGTGTTAGTTACCAGCGAGGCGCAGTGTGTCTGGAGTGTCTGCGAGTGTGAGTGTGTGTGTGTGTGTGCGGTTGCAAAACGCGAGCCGGCGGAAAAAGGCGGCGGATCGCGTCCCCCGGCCAAGGACGCGCGGAGAGGCTGAAGCTGCAGGACTCCCCGGCCGCAACTGCTCGTCCATCCAAGCTAAGTACCATCAGCCGGCGCCGGAGATTCACCGATGGCGCTTGTCACGGTTCACACATTGGAGGGCCCTGCGAGGGTGGTAGCAATGGCGCCCGACGGCAATTGTTTGTTCTCGGCCATCAGTCATCAGCTTCACTTCCTCAACATCGAACAGGGCCAGGCCCCCGCGTTTCTAAACAGCGCCGCGCATCGGCAACATGCACGCTTGATGCGGGAACAAGCGGCGCAATATATTCAAGACCACCCGGAACAGATCAGTGGGGAACTGGCGGTCCGGGTTCACGACAACCCTCTACGGTATCGCGAGGCGTGCGCGGAAGTGACAAATAAGGATGGCGTGCACGAGGGCTTCGCCCTCACAGACCTTCATTAGGCGGCGAAATTGTTAGCGGACAGCGTCCGCCAGGTAGGTGCCTGGGGCGGGGACGAATCCCTGGCTGCACTGGCGTCCGCACTCCAAGTGCGCATTGTTCTTTATTATGAAGTATTCCCCATGCACTCGGGGGCGGGTGAGCCTCCAATGTATGGGTTCATGCCGGTTACCGGGGAACCGCGCGCCACTCTTAGACTTGTCTACAGGCTGAGTCAATACCCGATGCTGGCGGAGCAGCGGTGGATGCACTATGACAGCGTCATAAGGGTGCGGACGTCGCGGTTCCTGGAGCAACTGCGGGCTACGGCCGAGCCGCGAGGGGGCAAGGGCCAGCACTCCCAACCTAGCATACAGTCCGTCGGCCTCGAATCCCGGACCGCGCCACGAGTAGTCGGTGGACCGGAGCGGAGCCGGGCAACGGCGGCCGCCCCGGCGCGAACGCACTATGACGGCGCGGGGCGGGAGGAGGGGGGGGCATCCCAGCTGCAGCCCACCCCGGCCCCGCCGCTCTGTCTGTCGCCAGCGGAGTCGCGAGGACAAGGGGGGAGCAGGGAGGGGGAGGCCGCTGACGTCACTGGCAAGGCAAAGAGGCGGCGCGTCAAGAGGAGCCTTTCCTTTAAGGAAAATGAAGGGAAAGTTACCCCCAGGCCCCGGCCCCACGCCGTCAGGAAGATACCAGGAGCCCGCCCCACCAAAATCACCACCTGGAATGTCCGCTCCTTGTACAAGGGCGCGGCAGCCTACAATGTAGCAAAGGAGCTCCTGCAACTCGGTGTCGGAATTGCAGGGCTACAGGAGATGAGGTGGGAGGGTACCAGGGACCTGTGGTTGGAGGACTACCACTTTCGCTGGTCTGGCCGGCCAGCCGGCAAGTTACGGCAGCTAGGGGTGGGGTTCGCTGTCCACCGGTCACTGGACTCAGCGGTGATGGGCTGGTATGCAGTTGATGAGCGCCTGTGTGCGCTTCTGTTTAAGGGTACGACGCGTAATATTTGTTTTGTTACAGGACATGCTCCTACAAACGTGGCCAGGCCCGAGGACAAGGAGAGGTTTTATGACAAACTCAACATTCTGTGCTCTAGAACAGTGCCCAGATCTAGTGTAATAACAGGAAAAGTAGCGATATACATCGGCAACTTTGGCCCGTCCCGTACAGTGAAAAACGTACGAATTTCGCCTATGTTTAAACCTTACGGGAATTAAACCTGAGTCTGGGGTTAAAATAAATGTCTTTTCGTCATCAGCACTCTCAAAAACATCAGAATCAATGCAAAAACTCGAATAAAAAGAATGTTCAAAAAATACCCCGCTGGGATTTGAACCCGGGTCCGAACTTCTCCGATTCGCTCGAAACTGGCACCATTGGTTTTTTCTCGTCGCCCCGATTCCAAAAATACCCCTACATGCCCTCCTAGCTGCATCCGTTGCCGAGATCCTCCTCGACCCCATGTAGACCATGATGCACCTGCAGCAGCGCCCCCGGGGCTCGGATCGGATTTGCTGCCACCGGGCGGTTCTTAGGGTCACCCAAGGAGGCTGTATACCAAAATTTGATCAAGATCGGACCACGGGAAGTCCTCGGACGAACGAACGAACGAACGAACGAACGAACGGACGAACGAACGAACGGACGCACAGCATGCATATGCCCGTCCCTCCGTAATTTTTTTTACAAAAAATAAACGGGACGGGCCAAAAATTGTCCTGGCAGACATGAACGCCCAGCTCGGGGCAAAGGACCCTCACGTGGAGGGCTGCTCGGGCCCGGCCTCTCTGCACCGCCACACTAACAATAATGGAGAGAGGCTTGTGGACTTCGCGCAGGGTGCCGGCATGCTGGTTGTGAGCACCCGCCACTCGCGCTCCTGCAGCCAAAGAGCCACCTGGGCGTCTCCGGACGGCAAGACCAGGTCCCAGATTGACCACATCCTAATACAGCGCCCCTTTGTAAGGTGGATCACGGATGTAAAATCCGAATGGGCGGCCTGCAATGAGTCGGACCATGCGCCGGTCACGGCCAAGCTGGCGGTCAAGTATCTGGGGCGGGCCAAACCGGACGAGACGCAGGGAGGGCTTAAATCACCCCGAAAGCTCTGCGTTGCGAAGCTGAGGGATGTAGAGGGGTGATTCCATGTTAAGATCGCACACTTCCCGACTTCGATGTCTCCGATTTCGCTCATATTTGGTGAATCATCACCAATTAGGGTATAGATGACTCGTGCAAAACGGTTTTTGGGCAGAAGTGGACCGTTCCGGAGATCTGGATACGTGATCTTTTTTGGTCATTAAAAAACCGCGGTGCACTGTGACACAAAATCACCCATAACTCGGTCATTTTTGAAGATATTGCAAATCCGAGGCCAGATTTGGAAAGAGCATAAAATTTTGCATAAGACTGGCCACTTTTTAGGTCGACAGGTCAAAATTCGTTTTTACACTTTTTCTCAACATTACAAAAATCTTTCATGAGCTACCCCCAAAATACCTATGTTTCGATTTGACTCATATTCGGTTTATGGGGCCTCTATACCAAATGGAATAACCCCTTAAAATATTGCGACTCGTTTTGCACTCGTTTACCCGTGGTAAGGAAAAACGTTACAACGCACCAGAAAATCAGGTTTTTTTCGCGATTTTTCGCGTTTTAGCAATCGCGGATGGCCCAGCCTCATTCAAATCTCATGCGGTGAGTGGGGAATGCAGTTACCACTTGCATCTGGACCTCTCAGAAGCCAGAAAATGTTTTTTGTGGAACTTTCGGGCCTAGTTCGGGTCCCCTAGGTATAGTTTTAGCCCCCCCTGAAATCACGCATTTTTGCATGATTTATTGCCACGGGGCTCAAGTGGGGGCCCAAAGGGGCTCGAGCGGGGTCGGGGCTCAACCCGGGCTGTGGATATTGGGGGTTCGGTTGGGGCTCGAATGGGGCTCAGGTCCGGGGTTTAAGCTAGCGGATAGAGAAGACATTTACTAAGGGTACAGATGGTTCATTAGCCAAAAGAAGTTCTTTCAGAAAAGCAATTAGGAAATACTTATTCAGGAACGGACACGGCGCTCTATTCGCCACCTAGCGGCAGAGGTTGTGAAACTGACCTTGAACCCAGGGGCTGACTGGGGGACATACCGTGTGAGAAATGGCTTGCAACAGTTTGGGTGAAGTAAACAAACTAAAATTTTGGTTTTCGTTGAATATGACAGCTATCACTATAAAAGTTCAACTTCAACTTTAATCACTTATTTTCAGAAATCTAGTTATAAAAGTCATCAGTCATGTGGATTTTAAGAAACGATTTTTTATTTTTGGCAGGCAATTTTAAATTTTGACAACCCATTTTCTAAGTTTTGAAAGCGGTTTTGAAATCTTCAACTCTTTATTACTTTTCATTTTATTTTTGGGGGAAATGTAATATAACATCATTTCAAAATGTTATAAAATTTTTAGACATTTTCATGTTTTAAATTTCTGAATTTTGTTGCTGTGTATCATGCGTTAACTTTGCAAAAAAACGGGTTTTAATCATGGGATGAGGTTTCCAAAATTTATTTTAGGCTTCGGGGGCCCCCTTTCGACCTTTTAAGCCTAAGGTTTGCCGGGAAGTGGCCATGCAAAAAAAATTGCCTACCCAAAAGGCGTTTTTGACAATTTTGCCGATTCTCAGGGCCGTTGTGGGGTCGAAGATGTTATCCGCCCGGGGGTGATATTTAAAATCTTTCATATTGCCCCTGTTCGGAAAAAAAGTGTTTTTCCCCGGCACCCTAGTCAATGTACGAAAAGTCCAAATTTTTGGGACTGTCCTTTTGAAAAAAGTACCAAGATGAACATTCACAAAAGAAAAAAGCTAGGGGGCCCCCCCTTCCGTCGAAAACCCAGTTGCCCCCGCTCCGCTTCGCGCGCCGGCAAATCGGTTTGACAGGGGGCCGGCCCAGCTTGGCCTGCCGGCGGCCTTTTTTTCGGGCCCTTTGGCCCTCGCATCAGACCCAACTTGGCCAGTCGAAGGCCCGGGCCTTCGGCCCGCTCGCATCACACACACCGTGGGGCGGGTAAAGCAAAGTTTTTCGATGTACCATCGTGACTTAGGCCCTCCCTTCTATTCACAATATGCAATGGGGCCTTACACTTTTTACTCCAACTGTCCTTAGAATATGCCCGTTTCATTTGTTTTCTTCGCCCTCATTCCGAAAAAACCCATATTTGCCATGCTACTGCAATCCTTGCAATAGAGGCACCCGCAGGAGCGCCCAAAAAAATCCGTCGCACTTTTTCCCATAACTCATGAAGGCGGGCTCCTGGACCCCCCTTCCGACCCCTCGTTGAAAAGGTCTTGCCAAGACCCATCCAAAAATTAAGTAAAAAATTTTTAGTCGGTCGACCCCCTTTTTTCAAGATCCTGATGTGCTAATAGACGAAGTCGGGCTCCTGGACCCCCTTTTTCCGACCCCTCGTTGAAAAGGTCTTGCTGAGACCAATCGAAATCTGCAATAAATTTTTTTAGTCGGTCGACCCCCTTTTTGAAGATCCTGATCTGGCCAACATGTAAAGCGGCCGATGGGGTCGGGACCAGGTCCATTCATCCTGTCTCGTCGCCCCCGATTCCAAAAATACCCCTATGTGCCCTGCTAGCACCAACAATGGCGAAATCCCCTCCCGCTCATGTAACCATGAAGCACCTGCAGCAGCCCTTGTGCGACCCGGACGGGATTTGCACCACCGGATTATTTGTTTGGACGGTACTCCTGAAGTACCCTCCAAATCTGGTTACTCTAGCTCAACTCCTTCCTTGTACACAGACGCCAACAACAAAAACAACAACAACAACAACACACAGACACAAAGGCAAATGCATAGGCCCTCCCCCTATTTTTTGAATAGAAGGGCGGGCCAAAAACTCATTTTCCCACCCGCTAAATGAATACAAAGAATGGTTCCTTTGACTTGATGCGCACATCTTGGCCTTTCCACTCCTTCCAGTATGTCAGAAAATAACAGACCAGTCCCAAAGAATACGCACCATTTATCGTCCTTTCACAACTAAGCCCTTGCCAATCGGACGATAGGCAACAAGGAGCACCGTGCACGTTCGGTTGCCCGCCCACAGCCGTCGAGACCTGAGTGTCCGCAACACGGCCCGAAAGTTCCACAAAATACGTTTACTGGCTTCTGAGAGGTCCAGATGCAAGTGGTTACAGCATTTCCTTCTCACCGCTTGAGATTTGAATGAGGCTGGGCCACCCCCCGTTGCTAAAACGCGAAAAATCGCAAAAAAAACCTGATTTTTTGGTGCGTTGTAGAACGTTTTACCTTACCACGGCTAAACGAGTGCAAAACGAGTCGCAATATTTTAAGGGGGTTATTCCATTTGGGTATAGAGGCCCCATAAACCAAATATGAGTCAAATCGAAACATAGGTATTTTGGGGATAGCTCATGAAAGATTTTTGTAATGTTGAGAAAAAGTGAAAAAACGAATTTTGACCTGTCGACCTGAAAAGTGGCCAGTCTTATGCAAAATTTTATGCTCTTTCCAAATCTGGCCTCGGATTTGCAATATCTTCAAAAATGACCGAGTTATGGGTGATTTTGTGTCACAGTGCACCGCGGTTTTTTAATGACCAAAAAAGATCACGTATCCAGATCTCCGGAACGGTCCACTTCTGACCAAACCGTTTGCACGAGTAATCTATACCTAATTGGTGACGATTCACCAAATATGAGCGAAATCGGAGACCTCGAAGTCGGGAAGTGTGCGATCTTAACATGGAATTACCCAGAGGTTCTGGAACGGTTTATGGAGGGGGTGCAGCAGCGGCTGGACGCTCCTCCCAAGGAGGGGAAGGGGGAGGGCGCGGCCCAGGCAACCCTGCGTGGCAAGAATGCAACGCCCCGGCCAGAGTCACCTAACACAGCCTGGGCTAAGATAAAAACGGCAGTGCTTGAGGCGGGCAAGGAGATACTGGGCACGGCACCGAGAGCAAACAGAAAACCCTGGTACACGGAGGAGTGCGAAGTCGCCAGGCTGGACAGGAAAGAGGCATGGAGGGTCCACGTCGCCAACCCGGGAGATGAACAGTGCCGGAAGGAATATGAGGCGGCCGGCAGACACTTTAGCAGAGTAGTGAGGCTCGCTAAACGTGCATTTTGTGAGGATCAAATTAATGACTTATCCATGCAGCATACGGCTAAAAATTTACGCCCCTTCTTTGCAGGAGTGAGACGGATGCGGGAGGGGTTCACCCAGAGTGCCACCATGCTCCGCAGTGACAGTGGCATGCTGCTCACTAACCCCGCGCAGGTGCTAAAGGAGTGGAAGGCCCACTTCACGGCGGTCCTCGCAGGCGCGGGACCGACAGGCGCAGCCGCCTCTGACTCACGGCCACAGCTGGACCCGGAGGACATGCGGGAGATGGAGGTGCCCACACTGGAGGAGGTCAAAGAGGCGCTCTTCTCCCTGAAGGCCAACAAGGCCCCCGGAGGGGATGGCATTGCCACTGAACTCCTGCAGTGCGGGGGGCCAGCAACTCCACGAACATCTGTGGCAGCTCGTGGTCATGTGCTGGAAGGAGGAGCGGCTGCCGACGGAGTGGGAGGAGGCAGTCATCACTGTCTTACACAAGGGAAAGGGGGCCGCGGTGGACCCCAACAGCTACAGGGGGCTCTCCCTACTAAACACAGGTTTCAAGGTGTTGTCCACGCTAATCCTGCGGAGGCTGCAGCCGTATGCGGATGGCATTCTCAGTGACAGCCAGGCAGGGTTCCGCAGAAACCGTTCCACGACAGATCACATCCACACAGTTCGCAACATAATAGCCCGCCGCTTTGCCTACAACTGCACTACACATTTGCTCTTTGTAGACTTTGTTAAGGCCTTCGATTCTGTTGACAGGAACATGCTATGGACCGTGTTAGCAAAGATGGGCGTACCACGGAAGCTAATTACGGTTATGATGGCACTTTCCGGGTGCACCAGGAACAGGGTGCGAGCGCAGGGGCGGCTCTCAGATGACTTCACCACCACCTCGGGAGTGCGGCAGGGCGACGCGCTGTCCCCTGTCCTGTTCGTCCTCGTCCTAGAGTATGCGATGAGGGCAGTCATGGACCAAATCGGAGAGGAGGTCACTATACTCGCCTATGCGGACGATACAGTTCTCATAGCCGAGTCTAGGGCGGCTCTCCGTCGGGCGATGGAGGCACTTATTGTGGAGTGTACGAGCATTGGCCTCATCGTGAACCAGGCCAAAACAAAGTACATGCTCTCCTCCCCAGATCCAGGCCACAAGGCCGAGGATCTGGCGGCGGCGGGACAGGTATACGAGGCGGTCAGCGAGTTCAGATACCTGGGCTCGTGAATCACGTCGGACAATGACTCGTACTACGACATCCGGGAAAGGATAGGGGCGGCGACGCGCGCCTTCCGGTCACTCCGTCCCCTGCTGAGGAGCAAGCACACCCGGAACGTGGCAAAGAAGCAGATCTACAGGGCCATTATCCGCCCCATCGCCACGTTCGGATGCCAGTGCTGGACCCTGACAGCGAGGTGCAGAAGAGTGCTCCGTGGCTTCGAGAACACCATCCTCAGGGGCATGGTACACTGTTAAAAAATGGTTGTACAGAAACAATCAGATGAGTGAAAATTTAGTCGTTCCAAAACATAGAATTTCATCATGAACCAAAGCGAAACAAATGTCGTTGAGTCTAGTAAGCGACATTTTGTCGTTAAAGAACAAAATTCTTGTTATCACTCTTTACGATACAATTTGTGTGGAAACAACATCTTTTGCAATTATCTGCTCAATTAAAGCATATTATGAATAATCATCTATTTTGTTCTTCTAAGTCATAGAAAAATTACTATTGTTAAATTAAAACCATGCACAATAAATTTAGCGACAAAAGTACTCTATGAATATTGTCGCAGACATTACAAAATTTCTTTTGGACTTTCAATATTTGTCGTTGATGTGTTATTGTTGGTGCATTATTACAAGTTAGTCGTTGTGAAATTATCCCTTAGTTCCAATACGACTACAGTTTAACAAGCTATTCGTTCCACAACAAATCTTGTCGCTAAAAAAGTTAGCGATAAATGTGTCGCTACAGGAACAGGGTGCGAGCGCAGGGGCGGCTCTCAGATGACTTCACCACCACCTCGGGAGTGCGGCAGGGCGACGCGCTGTCCCCTGTCCTGTTCGTCCTCGTCCTAGAGTATGCGATGAGGGCAGTCATGGACCAAATCGGAGAGGAGGTCACTATACTCGCCTATGCGGACGATATAGTTCTCATAGCCGAGTCTAGGGCGGCTCTCCGTCGGGCGATGGAGGCACTTATTGTGGAGTGTACGAGCATTGGCCTCATCGTGAACCAGGCCAAAACAAAGTACATGCTCTCCTCCCCAGATCCAGGCCACAAGGCCGAGGATCTGGCGGCGGCGGGACAGGTATACGAGGCGGTCAGCGAGTTCAGATACCTGGGCTCGTGAATCACGTCGGACAATGACTCGTACTACGACATCCGGGAAAGGATAGGGGCGGCGACGCGCGCCTTCCGGTCACTCCGTCCCCTGCTGAGGAGCAAGCACACCCGGAACGTGGCAAAGAAGCAGATCTACAGGGCCATTATCCGCCCCATCGCCACGTTCGGATGCCAGTGCTGGACCCTGACAGCGAGGTGCAGAAGAGTGCTCCGTGGCTTCGAGAACACCATCCTCAGGGGCATGGTACACTGTTAAAAAATGGTTGTACAGAAACAATCAGATGAGTGAAAATTTAGTCGTTCCAAAACATAGAATTTCATCATGAACCAAAGCGAAACAAATGTCGTTGAGTCTAGTAAGCGACATTTTGTCGTTAAAGAACAAAATTCTTGTTATCACTCTTTACGATACAATTTGTGTGGAAACAACATCTTTTGCAATTATCTGCTCAATTAAAGCATATTATGAATAATCATCTATTTTGTTCTTCTAAGTCATAGAAAAATTACTATTGTTAAATTAAAACCATGCACAATAAATTTAGCGACAAAAGTACTCTATGAATATTGTCGCAGACATTACAAAATTTCTTTTGGACTTTCAATATTTGTCGTTGATGTGTTATTGTTGGTGCATTATTACAAGTTAGTCGTTGTGAAATTATCCCTTAGTTCCAATACGACTACAGTTTAACAAGCTATTCGTTCCACAACAAATCTTGTCGCTAAAAAAGTTAGCGATAAATGTGTCGCTAAGTTACGACAAAATTTTTATCAGTGTAGGCCCAGAGTTCTTGGGGAAGGGCAGGCTTAGAGCTAGGACCAACGAGGAGATCCGCAAGATACTCCAGGAGGATACAGACATTGTGGACTGTGTGCACGGCGCAGCGCTGCATTGGTGGGGGCACGTCTGCAGGGCGCCACTTGATCGGTTCATACGCAGGGCAGTGGAGGACATACCGCTTGGGGGAAGGAGGCGCCGCGGGCACCCCCGGCCTGACTGGAGTGGCTACGTTACGGAACTCATAAGGCGGTACCGCCTAACGGACTGGCGGCAGGTCGCGCAAGACAGAGACGCCTGGAAACAGTTCGTGAAGCGGGTCCTGACGGAGCCACCCCCACCCAGGACCCCACCGCCCCCACCGGCGGAAGCTGTCCTACTGGACTCTGAGGGCGAAGACATGCCAGCCCCCGTGAGCCCCGTTGGGGATGTAGCCCCACCTATACCGCCGGGGACTCACACACTGAGTGACAGTGACAGCGATTGATGGTGTGAATAACACATTGTTATATGTGTATGCTTGTGGTTGTGCTTATATCTCGTTTATATGAACAGTTTGCAGTATAATCAATAAACAAGTGCTGGACCTATCCATTACGCCTATTTATTACTCCTCATGCAGTGCTTAGTCTATTTTGAAAGTGTAGTGGCATGTAACAAAAGTAATACCAATAAATGGCTACGCTCTTACAGCTGGTGTATTTATTTGCATGCGTGGGCGCGCCTGAGAGGGTTATAGTTGCGGGCGGGTCATGTGAAGATCGGACCACTGGGGCAGTATCTCGACGGAGAAGTAGGATCGGTGGAGTAAGTGAGAAGTCAAGCAATGGTAGGACTGTATCCTTTACTGTGCATGCTTTTTACTTGGTACTCTGTATCCCATGTTAAAACTCTCTCTTACAGCTAAAACGAACCGACATGGAGCGGTACCTCGTGGATGGGAATGCGGCTACGGCCTTCGCCCCGTGAAACCTGGTAACCCTCCCTTATTTCCTGAAGGGAGGCACCTCATGGATGGAAATGCGGCTACGGCCTTCGACCTTGAATTCTGGTGTCTCCCGTTAAAACTCTCTCTTACAGCTAAAACGAACCGATGTGGAACAGTAACTCGTGGATGGGAATGCGGCTACGGCCTTCGCCCCGTGAAACCTGGTACCTCTCCCTTATTTCCTGGAGGGAGGCACCTCATGGATGGGAATGCGGCTACGGCCTTCGACCTTGAATTCTGGTGTCTCCCCGAACAGCCAATCAGGGGGTCCCCTCGGGAGGATCCCCCCGCATTGCCCCTAACGGGGCAGTGCAACACCTGAGGCGCCGGACGAGTGGTCTGTGAGTACACGCACCCTCGGCTGCTGCGACGATGGTGCAGCGCGGGCAGTAGATTGGGTGGGTTTAACCCCGACTGTACCACAAGGTTGACAGTCACCCCATTCGTACGCGCGCAGCGGAGTGTGGCTCTTCGGAGCCGCACTCTGCGGACTAAGGGCCCCCTGTGTTGCCCATCAACCTCACTAAGTAACAGTGAGAGGCTCATGCTGGACAGAGCCGTTTGTTGAACGTCCAACCTTAAACTTAAACTTGCCATCCCGCATGGTCCCAGTGCGATTGGTGATGATGACTCTTGAGGAGATTCTTAAGCGTCTTGCCATGTCAAGTGCTGAAAGCACACAAAGTCAAAGTCGAATTTTGCGTTCCTTTTGAAGCAGAGGACCTGTTTTGAGCGTGCCCATGCCATCCCGCATAGTCCCAGTGCGATTGGCGATGATGACTCTTAAGGAGATTCTTAAGCGTCGTGCTATGTGAAGTGCCGAAAACACGGAAAGTCAAAGCCGAATTTTGCGTTCCTTTTGAAGCAGAGGACCGATTTAGAGCGGGCCCTTGCGATCCCGCATAGTCCCAGTGCGATTGGCGACGATGACTCTTCAAGAGATTCTTTAGAGTCGTGCAACGTGAAGTGCCGAAAGCAAACAAAGTCAAAGTCAAATTTCACGTTCCTATTGCAGCAGAGGACCGATTTAGAGCGGGCCCTTGCGATCCCGCATAGTCCCAGTGCGATTGGCGACGATGACTCTTCAGGAGATTCTTTAGCGTCGTGCTACGTGAAGTGCCGAAAGCAAACAAAGTCAAAGTCAAATTTCACGTTCCTATTGCAGCAGAGGACCGATTTAGAGGTTGCCCTTGCCATCCCGCTTGGTCCCAGTGCGATTGCTGACGATGACTCTTGAGGAGATTCTTTAGCGTCGTGCTATGTGAAGTGCCAAAAGCAAACAAAGTCATAGTCGAAATTCGCGTTCATTTTGAAGCAGAAGTCCGATTTAGAGCGGGCCCTTGCGATCCCGCGTGGTCCCAGTGCGATTGGCGACGATGACTCTTCAGGAGATTCTTTAGCGTCGTGCTATGTGAAGTGCCGAAAGCAAACAAAGTCAAAGTCGAAACTCGCGTTCCTTTTGAAGCACAAAACCGATTTAGAGCGGGCCCTTGCGATCCCGCATGGCCCCAGTGCGATTGGCGACGATGACTCTTGAGGAGATTCTTTAGCGTCGTGCTATGTGAGGTGCCGAAAGCAAACAAAGTCTAAGTCGAAATTCACGTTCCTTTTGAAGCAGAGGACCGATTTAGAGCGTCCCCTTGCCATCCCGCATAGTCCCAGTGCGATTGGCGACGATGACTCTTGAGGAGATTCTTTAGCGTCGTGCTACGTGAAGTGCCAAAAACACGAACAGTTAAAGTCAAATTTCACGTTTCTATTAAAGCAGAGGACCAATTTAGAGCGTGCACTTGCCATCCCGCATGGTCCCAGTGCGATTGGCGATGATGACTCTTGAGGAGATTCTTTAGCGTTGTGCTATGTGAAGTGCCGAAAGCAAACAAAGTCAAATTCGAAATTCACGTTCCTTTTGAAGCAGAGGACCGATTTAGAGCGGCCCCTTGCGATCCCGCATAGTCCCAGTGCGATTGGCGACGATGACTCTTCAGGAGATTCTTTAGCGTCGTGCTACGTGAAGTGCCGAAAGCAAACAAAGTAAAAGTCGAATTTCACGTTCCTATTGCAGCAGAGGACCGATTTAGAGGTGCCCTTGCCATCCCGCTTGGTCCCAGTGCGATTGGCGACGATGACTCTTGAGGAGATTCTTTAGCGTCGTGCTATGTGTAGTGCCGAAAGCAAACAAAGTCAAAGTCGAAATTCACGTTCCTTTTGAAGCAGAAGACGAATTAAGAGCGGGCCCTTGCGATCCCGCATGGTCCCAGTGCGATTGGCGACGATGACTCTTGAGGAGATTCTTTAGCGTTGTGCTACGTGAAGTGCCGAAAACACGAACAGTCAAAGTCGAATTTCACGTTCCTACCCTCATGGGAATTTTGGGAAGAGCAGGGAAGTCGCCAGCTGGGAGTTCCAGTCTGGAACTCAGCGGACGAGGCCACTTCGCTCCCACTTCCAGGAAATTCCAGAATGTAACATGTTTTGAAGTCGCCGGAAGTCAAGATCTCTCTTCCATTGACGTCCGAAGACTTCCCCAGACTTCCAAGTTGCTTCCACCGACGTCCGTGCCACTTCCCGAGACATCCCACCCACGTCCAGGGACATCCTACGACTTCCGTTTACATCCTGCGACGTCCGACCCACGTCCAGGGACGTCCAACGACTTCCCTTCCACTTCCCAAGACGTCCGACCCACTTCCAGCGACGTCCGATGACTTCCCTGCCACTTCCCAAGACGTCCGACGACTTCCATGCCACTTCCCAAGACGTCCGATCCACTTCCAGGGATGTCCAACGACTGCCCTGCCACTTCCAGTGACGTCCGACGACTTCCCTGCCACTTCCCCAGACGTCCGACCCACTTCCAGCGACGTCCGACGACTTCCCTGCCACTTCCCAAGACGTCCAAACCACTTCCACGTACGTCCGACGACTTCCTAGTCACTTCCACGGACGTCCGACGACTTCCCTGCCACTTCCCAAGACGTCCAAACCACTTCCACGGACGTCCGACGACTTCCCTGTCACTTCTACGGACGTCCAACGACTTCCTTGCCACTTCCCAAGACGTCCAAACCACTTCCACGGACGTCCGGCGACTTCCCTGCCACTTCCCAAGACGTCCAAACCACTTCCACGGACGTCCGACGACTTCCCTGCCGCTTCCCAAGACGTCCAAACCACTTCCACGGACGTCCGACGACTTCCCTGCCACTTCCCAAGACGTTCGAACCACTTCCACGTACGTCCGACGACTTCCCTGCCACTTCCACGGAGGTCCGACGACTTCCCTAACACATCCATTGTCTTCCCACAACTTCCACCGACATCCGCACCACTTCCATTGTCTTCCCACGGCTTCCAACGACATCCACCCCACTTCCAATGTCTTCCCACGACTTCCACCCCACTTCCAATGTCTTCCCCCGACATCCCCGCCACTTCCATTGTCTTCCCCCGACTTCCTTCCCACTTCCAGATACTTCCCCCGACTTCCCTCACACTTCCAGAGACTTCCCACGACTTCCCACCCACTTCCAGAGACTTCCCACGACTTCCCTGCCACTTCCCACGACTTCCCTACCACTTTCTACGACTTCCAGTGACCTCCCCCCCCCCCAGGGCTTCCCCACCACTTCCAGAGACTTCCCACGACGTCCCCCCTACTCCCAGCGACCTTCCAGAACGCTCCCCCCTTCCCCTTTCCCCTGCATTCAAGAACTTCCCACGACTTACCTGCTACTACCCGCGATCTCCCACGACTTCCTTCCCACTTCCAAGGGCTTCTCATTACTTCTTTGCCTCTGTCAGGAAAGTAGTGATGCGTCACATGACCACCTACCCACTTGCAGGGACGTCCTACCGGCTGTTCTGTTTTGGCCGGTTAGGGCCCCTATGAGTTGGGTCCCACGATTGCCGCAACACGGGAATGCCTTCTGCCTTGGGCACGTGCGGTGCAGCTTGTGTGGAGGGTGCTTTTAGTTCGAACTGAGCCCTTTAGCGCCGGCGAGGTAGGCCAATGGTCCGTCCCGCTACACACCGGTGTAGGGATGGTGGCCTACCTAGCAGGTGCTTCGAGGCTGGCGATAGCACGAAACATGGGTCAAGGGCCTGGCCGTCGCGCGGGCTTCCTTGAACGTTCTCCGGCTTTTCAGTAGCCTGATACCCGCACAGCCCTTCGTCCCTCTACCGCGCCCCACACGGGACGCTCCATTAGTGCGAGAGAGACAGAGCAACGAAGCTTTTGCTCTGCGCAGGCAGTTCCTGCCGGTATGCTGTGGCCCACCTACCTGGCAACTAACACGGCTTATTGTCTCAATGGGAACTTCACAGAATACCGAAAATGCATTAATCTTTAATCCTCATTAAAAAATATCACTATTCCTGACCACTAACTTAGCAAGTCTTGATTAGAGAGAATTTCTTCCTTTTGCCCAAACAAGGCTTTTTTTTATTTTTTGTTTTCTTCGTTGCAGGTGCTTGCTGGTTGCTGTGCATAGTTTTGCTTTCGCCTGTCCAGCATGTATGCAGTGTGGAGCTTCACCGTCACTCTACTGTCCTTGGCAGTACTTGACTGTCAAAAGCACCCCGCCTGTACACCTTTCCTTCCGTTGCTGCTTCTTTGCATTTAAATACAGTGGCTCATTCTTGCACTCGCCTTGACAAATCTGATGTACATACCATTAAAAATCTAATAAAGCAAATGCCTGCACCCTTGCTCTAAAAATAAATAAATAACTGTTTCTGTTCTCAAGTCTTGTGCTTTCTTTTACTAATTGCTATAGTACATGAATGGACTTTCAGTCCTCCAGGGTTACAACCCACATTCGCTTCTTACAAAACCACGCCAAGTAGGAGAAAGTTTAGTTCTAGCTGCCCTCAAAAAGTGTTCACTATCCTCTGTGGCTGTGCCCAACTCGTTGCGAGTCCATATTCTGTTGTGCAGTTGTGATGCGGCTTCTCTGCCATTCACATTTATGTGGTGTTGCAGAGGTCATTACTTGGTCACATGTTATTGCTGGCAGGAAATAAAGTTTCAAAAGTAGAAATGTATATTTAATACATGGAAATGTTTTCATTAAGTATAGGGTAAGTATTAAGTATAGGGCGAGTATACAAAGTTTCAAAACAAAACAACAAAATAATCTGCACCTCCACTGCGGGCACAAAAGCATTAAAAGAAAAAAAAATCTTGAGCAATTCAGAAACAAAGAAGCTAAAGCGTAGCTGGCTTTGAAACAGACCGCAATGCGCTAAGAATTTTGCTCAAATGTGTGGACACATCTGAACTTGTCACACTTTCTGCGTATTCATTATCTGATGCTGCTGCCATGAACCCAGCATTAACCAGGTCTGAAAAGGAATGAGTTGATAATTTATCATTTGCTTTGTTAAGTTTTTTACATTTTCTTAGAATTTACTTACTTCTTATGGATCTCCTTGCGTCCTCTGGGAGAATGGGTTGGCTAGTGTTGACCTCTTCGCTGTTTTTCTTTTTTGGTTCTGTCTTCCTGAGCCTATAAGACTGCAGGCCATCGGGGAACATGAGATGGGCCAGTAGACTCACCTTTAGCCTAGTGGTGGATTCACCGAATATAATTTTTTCAACAGCCTTCCTGCCCAAATTTTTAACACCTTCCCCACAATAAATCTGTAAAATAGAGCACCTTCGTAGTAGACACTTGATGCTTGTACCTTAATATCAAAGAAGACTAACCTTACCATATCGTTAGGTGTTGTACTGGGCGGACTATGTCCAGGTGCAACAGTATTGAATATTGGCCAAAAGTCCTCATTAATACGGTGACTTGCTTCAATGCGCTCTGAGGATCTGGTAGAATTTGAAGTTCTGGAAAGATATTCTGAAATAAAAGAATAATTTGTATTGAGTTGTGTCTTTTGTATAATCAAAGGTGTACAGGAAACACTTACCTTTTAAATCTTTCAAGTCTTTGGCCATTGCAGTCACCACCCCCAGTACAGTTTTACAACATGTCTTGTCCTCCTGCAAAAAAGGGAAGCATGAAGAAACATTTAGCAAACATCACTTTGATTCTTGATTTCACTTATTTCCTTACCTCCAGTGGTACTTCATTATCAGGTCTAATTATTTCATGAACCTGAGAAACAAAACAAAAATGTAAGACGCAAAAAATACAGCTTCAAGTGATCAGAAAATTGCTGGTGACAGCGGAGGTTTGAACAGGAGAGAGAAATTGTTTGAGGACTAAGTGAACAAGATTTTGAAAGACATGAAATGAAAAAGTGCTCTTTCTTTGAGACTTTTTGGACACGAGTGGTTAAACTGCACTTACAAGAGGTCCGTCAATCATTGAAGTTGAAACATCTTCTTTGGTGGACGATGTAGAGGTGCCTGCCACAGAAACATTCTCCATGCTGTGGGATTTGGTAGAGCATGCATCAGGTAAAGGTGTGTTGCTGGTGCTCACCACAATCAGACCACCAGAGGCCTGCAAACAAAATTGTATGAGGACTAAGTGAACAAGATTTTAAAGACATGAAATGAAAAAGTGCTCTTTCTTTGAGACTTTTTGGACACGAGTGGTTAAACTGCACTTACAAGAGGTCGGCCAATCATTGAAGTTGAAACATCCTCTTTGATGAGTGATTTAGAGGTGTGTGCAACAGGTACATCCTCGCTGTGGTATTTGCTCAAGCAAGCATCAGGTGAAGACGTCTTGCTGGGGCTCACCACAATCTGACAACCACAGGCCTGCACACAAAATGTTTAGGGTCAGTTGGGGTAATTATGGGACACGAGGTAAAAATGGGATAGCTGATTCTTAGTCAAGATTTGACATTTTTGAACGCATTACATACCAAATGTGATGTTTTTATTGAGAAAATAATTTTTGCTACGGCACAAGTTCTAAAATCTCGATTCTTGACTAAAAATCAGCTGTCCCATTTTTACCCCGTGTCCCATATTTACCCCAACTGACCCTAAGAGGGCACAGTGAATATCAAATAATAAATGAAACTTGCAAGGCTGGCTAATTTATCCCGACCTGCTGTTTTCGAAGTTCATCAAGAGTTGTTTGGGGCAGCATCCTGTCTCCCTCTTCAGGCTCCTCTGTTCCATTATCATCGCTTCGCTAAAAACATACCAATAAATAATACTATAGTATTATATTAGAAATGATAATTACAAAGAACAATACTAACTAAGTGCTTCTTTAAGACTTTTTGGACACGTCTGAGTAAAATGCACTTACAAGAGCTGTCTTTCTTATTATAGTTGGAAAATTCTTCTTGATGGGCGATTTAGAGGGGCCTGTCAGAAAACCTTGCCCTGTGCTGAAAGATTTGGTTGAGCATGCCATAGGAGAAAAACTCCCGTTTGTCATGCTGGGATTCTGATGGTTCCAATTGATGGTCTGCAAACAAAGAGTAGGGCCCAGTGAATATCATATCAAATAATAAATGAAACTTGCAAGGCTGGCAATTTCCTGACCTGTTTTTCAAATGGATTAGAAGGTTTTGGGGGCACCATAAAGATGCTGTCTCCCCTTTCAGACTCCTGCTCTGTTCCATCATTAGGCTAAAAACATACCAATAATGAATAATACTTAAGTATTATACCAGATATAATCATTACAAAGAACATTACTAACTTTTGACTTCTTTGGCAAGGGTGATCTACTTATACTAGTTTCCGTTTTTATTTCACCCGAAGAGACTGGGATCTCGTCATCAACTGTGTTTTCTTTATTTGCCTCCACCTCATCATCACTGACCTGAAAGCATACAGATAATAAAGTATGTACTTGAATTTTATTTATTAATACTGCACATAAAAATTGCACTGCACAAACAAAAACCAATAAACCAAAAGTACTATTTCTTTAACCTACCTTATCACATGTTGTCTTCTGTATCTCTTTTCTATCTGACCTTCTCTTTAAGCTCTTCACAATCATTGCATTATCAGACACGCTTGCTATCTTTTTCGCTTTCTGAAAAAGAATGTAAAAAGTTCATTAACGGTAAGAGTCACAAGAATAAGACTCTACTTAAAGTAAAAGGTTTGTGCACCTTGGCGGAAGCTTTTTCCTCTGCTAAAACATATTCTGACAAGAACTTGACGGCATATTTCTTGCATGTTGGATTATTTATTTCTCGCTTTTTGTACAGTTCTTCTATTTCAGCAGAAGATGCTGCATAAACCAATAAAAAGGTAAAAAATAAATAAAAAAAGTTGTTAGTTACTTAATACTGAAACCTTTCCTGTGAAATTAGTTTTCGTGTACAAATATACATAAAAGACACAGCAAGCTTACGTCTAAGAAGCAGGATCCTTATTCTGTGCATTTTGAGCCGGCCATCTTGAGCTCGCTTAACAGGAGTCTCCAGGTCGGCCGCCGGCCGTGCCTCCGCGCGGGGAGCCGATGCAGACCGAAATGAAAATCGCGATTTCTCGCAAACGGCTGGCCCAAAAAATTTCAAACTTGGTAGAGAGACTGCTAATAGACCAGGCCCGCCTCCGGTCGGGTCAAATCCGGTCCGACATTGCCTGTTTGCCTACTGGCGTGATCGGCTCGAAAAACGGAGACCGCCGTATCTCGGCTCCTGGGCACGATATCGAAAATCGGGCTTCTCGGCGTTGTAGTCCAACTTGTTCCCTGCCGCCTCTCCAAATTTCAAGTCAAAATCCTGAACGGTGTGGCCGTAATTTGGGAAACGCCGAGACGAAAAACGCGACTTTTCGGCGACTGGCGTGGCGAAGGCAGGCTGGAGGCAGGCAAACAGGCCTGATCAAGGGACCGGCCCCCGAAGTGCCCCCGCCACACCTCCCCCGCCCCGCCCGCCCTGCACTGCACTGCCAGACTGCCATTGTAATGCGCCCGGCCGTCTGAGGCTCGCGCCTGCCTGGCTGCCGGGGTGCATCCACGCTACCTGCTCTAGCAGTGTCTCCGTCGCACTTGCAGTGACAGACGGCACAGACAAAGAAAGTAGCTGTCGACGTCTGGGATGGCTATGCGGACGCCACCTTTGGCTCCGGCGAAGAGGCGCGGTGCGGTCCCAGCCGATTCCGAGCCAGCCGGCGCCAAGGCAGAACAGTTCATCAGAAACTGGCTCAAAATGACACGTTTTTCAACATTGGTACCAATATGCGTTTCGAAGCGCGCTGATCAATTCTATACCCATGAAAATTGTCAAATGATTTATTGTCAAAATTGTCCTAGCAATTTCTCGTTTACACGCAACTTCCTAGTTTTTCGAGCTGATTCCGCCACTATCCGTAAAATATCAACTTTCCGAAAATTTCAAAATTTTACATCCGCTCCAAGTTCCTTTTGTTTGGCGATGGCAATATACCTGCTCGAGGGTCGGAGCCAGGCATGTGGCCCCGCCTGCCCAGCCCAACCCAGCCCCATTCAGGCCAAACAAAAGGGATTTGGAGCGGATGTAAAATTTTGAAATTTTCGGAAAGTTGATATTTTACGGATAGTGGCGGAATCAGCTCGAAAAACTAGGAAGTTGCGTGTAAACGAGAAATTGCTAGGACAATTTTGACAATAAATCATTTGACAATTTTCATGGGTATAGAATTGATCAGCGCGCTTCGAAACGCATATTGGTACCAATGTTGAAAAACGTGTCATTTTGAGCCAGTTTCTGATGAACTGTTCTGCCTTGGCGCCGGCTGGCTCGGAATCGGCTGGGACCGCACCGCGCCTCTTCGCCGGAGCCAAAGGTGGCGTCCGCATAGCCATCCCAGACGTCGACAGCTACTTTCTTTGTCTGTGCCGTCTGTCACTGCAAGTGCGACGGAGACACTGCTAGAGCAGGTAGCGTGGATGCACCCCGGCAGCCAGGCAGGCGCGAGCCTCAGACGGCCGGGCGCATTACAATGGCAGTCTGGCAGTGCAGTGCAGGGCGGGCGGGGCGGGGGAGGTGTGGCGGGGGCACTTCGGGGGCCGGTCCCTTGATCAGGCCTGTTTGCCTGCCTCCAGCCTGCCTTCGCCACGCCAGTCGCCGAAAAGTCGCGTTTTTCGTCTCGGCGTTTCCCAAATTACGGCCACACCGTTCAGGATTTTGACTTCAAATTTGGAGAGGCGGCTGGGAATGAGTTGGACTACAACGCCGAGAAGCCCGATTTTCGATATCGTACCCAGGAGCCGAGATACGGCGGTCTCCGTTTTTCGAGCCGATCACGCCAGTAGGCAAACAGGCAATGTCGGACCGGATTTGACCGGACCGGGGGCGGGCCTGGTCTATTCCTAGTCTCTGTACCAAGTTTGAAATTTTTTGGCCAAGCCGTTTTCGAGAAATTGCGATTTTCGTTTCGGTCTGCATCGGCTCCGCGCGCCGAGGCACGGCCGGCGCCCGACCTGGAGTCTCCTGTTAACCCTAGAATAGGCTGCTTTTGAAACGAAATCTTGGAAAGAACTGGGTGCAAATGATTTGTACCTTTTTCCAGGGAGCAACGAAACAATTTCAGTTATGGGAGCTTTCTTTAGGTATCCCGTTGTAAGATCTTTATAGGCAGCCCAAATGCTGTGCATACCTGTGGAGGCAGAAATCAAAACAAGGGTACTTAGCATTTAGGTAGAGGGGGATCTATTTACTATTACAGTGATTTAAGGTCCAACTAATTCCAGAATATATTTCTTCCCCCAGGAGAAATTTGCAGTCCAGGGTTGTTTTTGTATCTACTGTACTGGGGAGTGTTGTTCCAATTTCATTCCAAATTTCAATTCATTTTCCCCTTTATCTATAATTTTTGTGTTCTTCAATTTCATTTCAGATTTAATCCCCTACCCCCTTATTTTAAATTTTTGAATGGAAGTTTCGTCCGCAGCCCAGCTACCACTGCTGTCAAAGGCGGCGCGCGTAAAAGTGGAAGCAAATATGGCGACCATCAATACACTTCCGCCTCCGCTAGGCTCCGTGAACCAAAATGGATGAATGGATGAATCAGAAAAGACTCTACACAAACCAATAGTATCAATGAAAAAAAACAAACAAAAAAAAACAGATGGGGCCCAAACAATACCCAGAGTTCAAATAAAATCAGTTACAAAATTCGGCCAGGATCAGAACAATGCTCGTAATTAGATAACCTCCTGGACTGCCCGCTTGTCCAACAAGTGTCCGCTTGGCACTTTGCCTATCTTACGCAATATTTAACATATTTAACTAGTATCCAGGACTGTAGAATCAGTTTTATCGATAGAAAAACAAACTTTCGGAGGAACAGCGTAAAAAAATGAAGAAGCAACCGCTATCGCTGCCCAGTCTTAGTCCTGTAGCTCGCGATTAAAAACGACTGATGGGTTAGTTTTAAGTTAAAGGGGGCAGACGGGTGTACGGTGCAACACTTACCTTGGTTTTCCATCTTGGTGGAAATTTTCGGAATAAACTATTAACCCTCGGGCAAAATACTACGACTCGCGATCCAAATTTGATTGACTTCGCCTTTCTTCTTTAGAACCAAGAACTTTCCACGAACTATGAACCAACCAAACCAACGACAATCGCGGGACAGGAAACGGAAGTAATTAATTCGAGATATCGAGGTATGCTTTACGCGGCATTACGACCATAAACAACGTTTGGTTGTCTAGACCACCTCCCACCTCACCTAGGGCTTAAAAACAAAACATATTTGAGCTGTGGCAATCGGTTAATTAAGCCTGCTCAAATCTACCGTCATTGCCGTCCGTCACGAAGCACGAAGCAGACTTCCACCAGAGCGCCGAGTGAAGAACAAGAAGAATAACAAAAGCCGGAAACAGTCCATAAAAGTCGCCCTGTTGTTCAAATTATGTGTTCATTTGGGTTCTAAAAATAGTTTAAAATTATATAAAGAAGAGCTTCATGATTTTAAAACGTCAAAAACTATTATGAAGACGTTTATGGGGACTCATCAAGTTTTAAACTTGTACATCAGAGATATCGCTGAGTGGAAAAGCACGGACGTTGTTGGTTGTTTATGGTGCGCTTCTCCAGCCGGTGGCAACTCCCCTTGCCCGGCTGAAACCAGGCTCGGAAGCGGAGCGGCTCCGTTTTCCATCTTTTAAACGAATAAAGCTAATAGAAGCTATTTGATTGCCACATAATGAGTACATCAGGGCAACGTAAAATTTCACGTAGATTACGATTCTGCACTTACATTTGCAAAAAGACGAAGGATTGCGGAAATAATCACGGATTATGTTCATATTGCGGCGTCGGCTCGCTCGTATCAGCTCGTCTCATATTTGCCGAATGTTAATGTAAACAAACTAAAGCAGCTAGAGGAAAACGGTCACTTGCAATCGAAAGATCACACTTTTTCCCTTGGTATTATGACTATTGCAAAGCTCGAACGCCGGCTAAAACAAGTATTTAAACAAAGAAACAAAACCTGTCCCGGAATTGAGGTTATGTCGGCTCAAATCATTCCCTGTTGTTTCTTTACAGAAATACTTGTTTAAGCGGGCGTTCGAGCTTTGCAATAGTCTCTATACCAAGGAAAAAAATGTGATCTTTCGATTGCAAGTGACCGTATTCTTCTAGCTACTTTAGTTTGTTTACAGTAACATTCGGCAAATATGAGACGAGCTGATACGAGCGAGCCGACGCCGCAATATGAACATAATCCGTGATTATTTCCGCAATCCTTCGTCTTTTTGCAAATGTAAGTGCAGAATCGTAATCTACGTGAAATTTTACGTTGCCCTGATGTACTCGTTATGTGGCAATCAAATAGCTTCTATTAGCTTTATTCGTTTAAAAGTTGGAAAACGGAGCCGCTCCGCTTCCGAGCCTGGTTTCGGGCAAGGGGAATTGCCACCGGCTGGCTTCTCTGCCTGTTGCTGCAGGCGGCAGCCCTACTTTTCTTTTGCGAGCTCTGCTGCTCTGCTCCACTGTATTTAGTTAAGGCTGACTGCATACCCGAATAAATCCTGACCCACCGCCGTCTCCGCATTCGAATTCTCGCGCGGTTTTGCCACTCAGTGAGCTTCTTGACGTCAGCATTGGAGGACCTCTCCCCCCCCGAAGTCTCTCTCTCTCTGTATTTAGTTAATTGTCTATGATCTGAGGGTGGCGTGCCGTCCGTGGAGTGTGGGGATCGTCTCTAATTGCGATCAGCCAGGTAAACAACATCCGTGTATTTATTTTATTCCATCAATCAGATGCTATGAAGTAACCAAGTAACTCAAAAATTCTGGAAAATGTTTGTATGTTTGCAGAGCGCTCTGGTGTCTACTATCCGAATCAGCAAGTCATCACCGGCAACCATGGGGCTTGTGAACATATCTCGGCACTCATTTTATCAGCGTTTTTCTTTTGGATTTTGATTTGGTTGGAATCCAAAGCGTGCAATGGACGAAGACGAACGAAACTACTCGCGGCAGCATGAGTGGAGGAAACATGGTCCTAAAAGAGCACGACTCAAAGATGTTCTTGAGGATTTGCAGGTTAGAAACACTGCAGCCAGCGCGACATTGCGCGAAATCTCAAAGCATGGTCCCCAATTCGTGTCAGTTTCTCATCTATCAGAATTTATCATAAAGCCGAATTTCTTCTTCATCGCAATGATGCTATTCGATGCAGACTGGGCTTAAGTTTCGCTATCAGCGACACAATCATAGTTGTTCAATTAATAATTGCGACTTATCTTTCCAGGCTGCTGCTGAAGTTGCTGCCTATAATCAGGGAAATGCAGCCGAAGAACCTGTTGACCAGGTATGCCCGTTGCAATACTTGTCGTCTTTATCAGATCTAATCTACCAACTCACGTTTTATAAATTCTGCCCCTGTCCATAACATCTTGCCTAAATTTTGCTGCCATACATTGACTCCTACTGACATCCCTCAGACTTCCACAGACATTATCTCACTTCCCTCCACTTCCTTCCACTTCCATTTTCACTTCCATCTTTACTGCCATTCACTTCCCTCCACCTCCAACAATGTCTGCTTCCACTGTCTTCTTTCGCACTCATCCCAGCCTTCCAACGACTTCCTCGTATTTATTTTCTCCTTGTTGATCAAACTTTCAATTTCCGGACAGTAATCTAATGTTTTCTTTTTGAAGCCCTTTGCAGAATTTGCTGCTGGTGCACAAGAGGATGAAGGAAATGATGAACCCATTATAAATGAAGATCCTGCTAACCAAGTATGTCCATCATTATCATTCTGTGTCAAGGCTGTGTCTTCTTTGTACTGCTCTTCCCCATCACCTAGGAGTCTGTCACCAGCATGTGTCATGTGTCAATTATTTTTGCACGCATTTTTACCTATCATGAACATTCTTTCTTTGTTCTAGATTTCTCAGGGCAGCACCTTTGATGGAAGTTTGAATGATGATGTAACACCAGAGAGTTCTGCTTTATCAGTCATGTCGTCAAATGATGAAGATGGAGACACAACCGTTAGTATTTTTTCCTGTTGTAGCCATGGCTTGTGTTCCAATTTTTTTCCAACATCAATTTTTCTATTAAAATAACAAATACTTCTTTGTTCTAGATTTCTCAAGGCAGCGCCTTTGATGGAAGTTTGAATGATGATGTAACACCAGAGAGTTCTGCTTTAACAGTCATGTCATCAAATGATCAAGATGGAGACACAACTGTTAGTATTTTTTCCTGTTGTACCCATGGCTTGTGTTTCAATTTTTTTCCAACATCAATTTTCCTATCAAAATAAAAAATACTTCTTTGTTCTAGATTTCTCAAGGCAGCACCTTTGATGGAAGTTTGAATGATGATGTAACGCCAGAGAGTTCTGCTTTAACAGTCATGTCATCAAATGACCAAGATGGAGACACAACCGTTAGTATTTTTTCCTGTTGTAGCCATGGCTTGTGTGTCAATTTTTTTCCAACATCAATTTTTCTATTAAAATAAAAAATACTTCTTTGTTCTAGATTTCTCAAGGCAGCACCTTTGATGGAAGTTTGAACGATGATGTAACGCCACAGAGTTCTGGTTTAACAGTGATGTCATCAAGTGAACATGATGGTAACATAATTGTAAGTATCTTTTGTCCTGCTCTCCCTTGTTCAGGGAGTTGTAACCATGGCTAATGCAGCTTCTTTCAAATGAATATTGTTACATACATTATTACTGTCGAGTACAATTTAATTTTGATTAATTTCTTCTGGCCCTTATTCAATATTTTTTTAAGTCTGATGAGGTATTGAAGTAGAAAATTGTTGTTTGGTAGAAATTTTAAAAATCTGATAAATGCTGATAAAGATGCTTCAGTTCTGATACCTCATTGCTTTCAAAGAATTGCTGTAAATGCCTGACACTTTGCTAAAATCTGGTGCAGAGGAAATTTATTGTTGCTCATATTTCTTTGTTGTCTTGTTCATCAATGATAAGGAAGTTTTCTGCCTTTTAAATAAGATCTAGTTTTTTTGTTTTTGTGTTTTTTGCTTTTGTCTGTTCCGTTTCTTTCTTTTCTTTTTCTCTTGATGTGTGATCTGTCATTTCAGGATAATGAAACTGAATATTGCCATCACCTTAACCAATGATTTTGTTTGTTTTAGAATTCTGCTGGCAGTATTTTGGCGGCATCTGTGGCTGATGTAACTCAACAAAATTCTGGCACACTTGAGCCATCTAATCAACTCAGCAGTAACAGCAATGTTAGTAATTTTATGCTCTTTCCTCCTCTGTGGCCATTCCCTCTTCTCTCCATGTGCATTGTGTTTTGATATAGCTGAAACTCTCCTAAGTATTATTGTCAATTAATGGTTTGAAATTTCATATTTTTTTGGCAATCAATCATATGGGAATGTAAAAAGCAAAGAAAACAATGTGTCTGCTATTTCAATTTTTTTTCTTCTTTTAGATTTTTCTACCTGGACAGTCAGTGGCAGTGGACTACTTAAGTGACTCAGACGATTCAATTTGTGATATGCAAATCCATTTTAAAGAGGAGATACCCCTTCATGCTAATGCAGGCTTCCCTGAAGATCCAGACGATCCGGATGATCCGGATGAACCAAATGACAATTTTGACTCCTCTTCTTCCGAAGAGGGTAGTGACTCTGACCTTGAAGATGAAAATGAAGGCAATTTCAACTTTGACAATGCAAAATTGAATGAACCTGTTGTCATGACAAGAGAAATCACAGTGCGTGAGATGCTAGTTCTTGATCTGGCGTTGAGTGTCAGACACAAACAAACATATGAATGTCTCATCGACACACTAGAGGCAAAAAATATTTCATTTGGAAGAAAATATTTTCCAACGTCGAAAAAGGAACTTTGGCAGATACTTGGACGCAATTCTGCTGGCATCACTGAGCATGTTTACTGTTCTCAATGTGGAAGTTACATTGGTGTGAAAAGAAGATTAGATGTTTTGGCTGTGTGCCCCAACACTGGGTGCAATTTTGAAATTCAGACTGACAAAGCCAAATTTCTCATCACTCTCAGCTTAAGGAAACAGTTGAAACAGTTCTTGAAAACACCTGGTATGGCAGATCTTTTGAAATATCGAGAAAACAGGACAAAACACTCTAATGATGCTATTGAAGATGTTTATGACAGCGAAGGCTACAAGAAGCTTAATCTAGGACCCATGGATTTTTCAGGGAATCTGAATACAGATGGTTAGGTTAGGTTAGGAAAGGTGCTAAACTGGAGATTTACCCTGTGTTTTACAGACTGAATGAGCTTCCCCCAGAACTTCGTCAAAAGCACATGTTCCTTGCTGCATTGTATGTGGACATAAAGGAACCAAAAATGACGAGTCTTTTATATCCTGTTGCCAATAATTTGAACAGTCTGAGTGAGACTGGTGTATCATGGAAACCTAGCCCTACACAAGATATTATTGTAAGTAAGTTCAAAGTGCATTGTTTTTGTGTAGATGGGAAAGCCAGGTACCAAATCTTAAACATGAGTTCTCATCAATCCCATTATGGATGCACCTATTGTACATGCAAAGGAGTCACTCTTCAAGGATCCTCAACAATGCGATGGCCCATCAAAGAACATCCAGATATCCCACCATATGAAGATCGCACCCATGATGGAATGGTTGAGTCTATGATCCAACTTCATCACAATGCACAGCCAGCTGAGGGAGGCTTACCTGTACCACCTCCCCAACCAATCCAGGGACACAAGGGACCAACCCCTCTCATGATGATCAGGGATTTGGATCTCCGACGCAGTAATGCCTGTGACGATCTGCACATCTTGTACGAGTGTGCTGCAAAGCACATAACTGAACTCTTGTTGACGGAAGCTCCTCTTGTTCAAGAAACAATGGGCCGAGCAGCTTTATGTGATATTATTGATGAAAGACTTAAAAAAATCAAGACTCCAAACAAGATTTCACGGAAGCCTGGGACTTGCAGCATGTCAAACCGAAAGAAAATGAAAGGATCAGAGTGGAGGAACTGGCTATTATACTATTCCGTTCCTTGCCTTCAAGGTCTCATTGTGCCAGAATACATCACTCCGCTGGAGCACCTATCGTACGGAGGATATCTGTTAGATCAAGACATAATTCTACCTGAGCATAGGGAAACAGCAAATGTATGTTTTCATCAATTTCTTGTTATGAATGAAGAGTTATTTGGGATTGAAAGGACAAAGCTCAACCTGCATGCCTTGAGCCACTTCTCAAAAAGTGTAGAAGACAATGGAAATTTGTGGTGCTATACAACTTTCAATTTTGAGTCTTGGAATCATAAGATTATCCAAAATGTATCATCACCTCAAGGAGCTCTCTTCCAGATTGTTGTAAGGCATCTCATTCTATCCAGGCTCGAATTGCTCTTACATTCTGGAGAAGGTCTTTCTGCACAAATTAGGAACCAGTTGTTGAAGATTTTGAAGAAGAAAAGGCGGAGCCGAGCTGTTGAATTTTCTCCTAAAGTTAATCTGCTTGGGAAGATGATTCATCGGCCTACAACACCAGAGGAAAGAGAAGTGCTTGCACTGGAGGGCTATCCAAACGTTCAGAATGTCCAGGAGTTCAAGACTATACTGATTGGCAGCACTGTCTATGCTCCCATGAAGCATGTTGATCCTCTCACCTTTTCTGATGACAGTCTGGTGTTCACTTACAGTGACACTTTCTGTTCAATTCAAAGTGTTGTCCAGTTCCAACAAGCTGAGGATGGAAAAGATGTGTGTGGTCTCGTTGTGTCAGAGCACAGTGTTACAAATCCACTGCCCTTCCATGTAGCAAAACACATTGCTTGCCTCCTTGAACCTGAGCATGACCTAACTCATTTTCTCTTACCCGAGGCAATACGTTCTGCAGTTGTTAAAATGCCACTCGGTGGAGATGTGCTTGTTGTGGCACTCCCCAATCTCAATGAGATTGACTAAAGACATTATTGGTGAGGTGACATCTAATATTAACTAACCTTGCAAACTTTTTGTTTTTTTTTTGTTTTAATTTTTGCTTTCCTTTTCTAATATTTTAATTTTTACTTTCTTTTGTTTCAGAATGTCTCTTTGGAAATTCCAAGGTGGAAAGATCTTTTTCTGTCTCTAATTCATTTTAAAAGTGAAGACTCAAAATATCTTGATTTCTTTTTTAAGGTTGAATACTTGCCCCTCTTTTTTGATGTCAAAATTTCCATATATTAAACAAACATTTCTACTTTTGTTAGGTAAGTGTTTCCTACTCCTTTGATAATTCAAAAGACACAATTCAATACAAATTATTCTTACATTTGAGAATATTTTTCCGAAATTGTTCCGTTGCTCCCTGGAAAAAGGTACAAACCATTTGCACCCAGTTCTTTCCCAGATTTCGTTTCAAAAGCAGCCTATTCTAGGGTTAAGCGAGCTCTAGATGGCCGGCTCAAAATGAACAGAATAAGGATCCTGCTTCTTACACGTAAGCATGCTGTGTCTATTATGTATATTTGTACACGAAAACTAATTTCACAGGAAAGGTTTCAGTATTAAGTAACTAACAACTTTTTTTATTTATTTTTTACCTTTTTATTGGTTTATGCAGCATCTTCTGCTGAAATAGAAGAACTGTACAAAAAGCGAGAAATAAAAAATCCAACATGCAAGAAATATGCCGTCGAGTTCTTGTCAGAATATGTTTTAGCAGAGGAAAAAGCTTCCGCCAAGGTGCACAAACCTTTTACTTTTATTAGAGTCTTATTGTTGTAACTCTTACCATTAATGAACTTAAAACATTCTTTTTCAGAAAGCAAAAAAGATAGCAAGCGTGTCTGATAATGCAATGATAGTGAATAAATTACAGAAAAGACAAGACAGAAAAGAGAAAAAGAAGACAACAAGTGATAAGGTAGGTAGGTTAAAGAAATAGTACTTTTGGTTCATTGTTTTTGGTTTGTGCAGTGCAATTTTTGTGTGCAGTATTAATTATAATAAATAATTAGTAAAAGTCAAGTACACACTTTATGTATTATCTGTATGCTTTCAGGTCAGTAATGTTCTTTGTAATGATTATATCTGGTATAATACTTAAGTATTATTCGTTATTGGCATGTTTTTAGCCTAATGATGGAACAGAGCAGGAGTCTGAAAGGGGAGAAAGCATCTTTATGGTGCCCCAAAAACCTTTTGATCCATTTGAAAAACAGGTCAGGAAATTGCCAGCCTTGCAAGTTTCATTTATTATCTGATTTGATATTCACTGGGCCCTACTCTTTGTTTGCAGACCATCAATTGGAACCATCAGAATCCCAGCATGACAAACGGGAGTTTTCCTCCTATGGCATGCTCAACCAAATCTTTCAGCACAGGGCAAGGTTTTCTGACAGGCCCCTTTAAATCGCCCATCAAGAAGAATTTTCCAACTATAATAAGAAAGACAGCTCTTGTAAGTGCATTTTACTCACACGTGTCCAAAAAGTCTTAAAGAAAGAGCACTTAGTTAGTATTGTTCTTTGTAATTATCATTTCTAATATAATACTATAGTATTATTTATTGCTATGTTTTTAGCGAAGCGATGATAATGGAACATAGGAGCCTGAAGAGGGAGACAGGATGCTGCCCCAAACAACTCTTGATGAACTTCGAAAACAGCAGGTCGGGATAAATTAGCCAGCCTTGCAAGTTTTATTTATTATTTGATATTCACTGTGCCCTCTTAAACATTTTGTGTGCAGGCCTGTGGTGGTCAGATTGTGGTGAGCCCCAGCAAGACGTCTTCACCTGATGCATGCTTGAGCAAATACCACAGCGAGGATGTACCTGTTGCACACACCTCTAAATCACTCATCAAAGAGGATGTTTCAACTTCAATGATTGGCCGACCTCTTGTAAGTGCAGTTTAACCACTCGTGTCCAAAAAGTCTCAAAGAAAGAGCACTTTTTCATTTCATGTCTTTCAAAATCTTGTTCACTTAGTCCTCATACAATTTTGTTTGCAGGCCTCTGGTGGTCTGATTGTGGTGAGCACCAGCAACACACCTTTACCTGATGCATGCTCTGCCAAATCCCACAGCATGGAGAATGTTTCTGTGGCAGGCACCTCTACATTGTCCACCAAAGAAGATGTTTCAACTTCAATGATTGGCCGACCCGAAACTTTGTATACTGGCCGTAAACTTAATTCTTACCCTATACTTAATGAAAACATTTCCATGTATTAAATTTACATTTCTACTTTTGTAACTTTATTTCCTGCCAGCAATAACATGTGACCAAGTAATGACCTCTGCAACACCACATAAATGTGAATGGCAGAGAAGCCGCATCACAACTGCACAACAGAATATGGACTCGCAACGAGTTGGGCACAGCCACAGAGAATAGTGAACACTTTTTGAGGGCAGCTAGAACTAAACTTTCTCCTACTTGGCGTGGTTTTGTAAGAAGCGAATGTGGGTTGTAACCCTGGAGGACTGAAAGTCCATTCATGTACTATAGCAATTAGTAAAAGAAAGCACAAGACTTGAGAACAGAAACAGTTATTTATTTATTTTTAGAGCAAGGGTGCAGGCATTTGCTTTATTAGATTTTTAATGGTATGTACATCAGATTTGTCAAGGCGAGTGCAAGAATGAGCCACTGTATTTAAATGCAAAGAAGCAGCAACGGAAGGAAAGGTGTACAGGCGGGGTGCTTTTGACAGTCAAGTACTGCCAAGGACAGTAGAGTGACGGTGAAGCTCCACACTGCATACATGCTGGACAGGCGAAAGCAAAACTATGCACAGCAACCAGCAAGCACCTGCAACGAAGAAAACAAAAAATAAAAAAAAAGCCTTGTTTGGGCAAAAGGAAGAAATTCTCTCTAATCAAGACTTGCTAAGTTAGTGGTCAGGAATAGTGATATTTCCTAATGAGGATTGAAGATTAATGCATTTTCGGTATTCTGTGAAGTTCCCATCGAGACAATAAGCCGTGTTAGTTGCCAGGTAGGTGGGCCACAGCATACCGGCAGGAACTGCCTGCGCAGAGCAAAAGCTTCGTTGCTCTGTCTCTCTCGCACTAATGGAGCGTCCCGTGTGGGGCGCGGTAGAGGGACGAAGGGCTGTGCGGGTATCAGGCTACTGAAAAGCCGGAGAACGTTCAAGGAAGCCCGCGCGACGGCCAGGCCCTTGACCCATGTTTCGTGCTATCGCCAGCCTCGAAGCACCTGCTAGGTAGGCCACCATCCCTACACCGGTGTGTAGCGGGACGGACCATTGGCCTACCTCGCCGGCGCTAAAGGGCTCAGTTCGAACTAAAAGCACCCTCCACACAAGCTGCACCGCACGTGCCCAAGGCAGAAGGCATTCCCGTGTTGCGGCAATCGTGGGACCCAACTCATAGGGGCCCTAACCGGCCAAAACAGAACAGCCGGTAGGACGTCCCTGCAAGTGGGTAGGTGGTCATGTGACGCATCACTACTTTCCTGACAGAGGCAAAGAAGTAATGAGAAGCCCTTGGAAGTGGGAAGGAAGTCGTGGGAGATCGCGGGTAGTAGCAGGTAAGTCGTGCAAGTTCTTGAATGCAGGGGGAAGGGGGTTCTGGAAGGTCGCTGGGAGGAGGGAAGTCGTGGGAAGTTGAAAGGAAGTCGGGGGGGGGGGGGTGTCACTGGAAGTCGTAGAAAGTGGTAGGGAAGTCGTAGGAAGTCTCTGGGAGCGTAAGGGAAGTGGTGGGAAGTCTCTGGAAGTGGGAGGGAAGTCGTGGGAAGTATCTGAAAGTGGGCGGGAAGTCGTGGGAAGTCTCTGGAAGTGTGAGGGAAGTCGGAGGAAGTCACCGGAAGGGAGATGGACGGGGTGGGAAGTCTCTGATAGTGATAGGGAAGTCATGGGAAGTTTCTGGAAGTGGGAAGGGAGCCGGGAAAGACAGTGGAAGTTGGGCGGGTGTCGGTGGAAGTCGGGGCAAGACAATGGAAGCGGGACAGATGTCAATGGAAGTCGTGGGAAGACAATGGAAGTGGCGGGGATGTCGGTGGAAGTCCTGGGAAGAAAATGGAAGTGGCAGAGATGTCGATAGAAGTCGTGGGAAGACAATGGAAGTGGCGTGGATGTCGGTGGAAGTCCTGGGGAGACAATGAAAGTGGCGGGGATGTCGGTGGAAGTCGTGGGAACACAATGGAAGTGGCGAGGATGTCGGTGGAAGTCCTGGGAAGACAATGGAGGTGGCGCGGATGTCGGTGGAAGTCGTGGGAAGACAATGGAAGTGGCCTGGATTTTGTTGGAAGTCGTGGGAAGACAATGGAACTGGCGCGGATGACGGTGGAAGTCGTGGGAAGACAATGGAAGTGTAGTGGATGTCGGTGGAAGTCCTGGGAAGACAATGGAAGTGGGGGGGACGTCGTTGGAAGTCGTGGGAAGACGATGGAAGTGGAGCGGATGTCGATGGAAGTCGTGGGAAGACAATGGAAGTGGCGTGGATGACGGTGGAAGTCGTGGGAAGACTGTGGAAGTGGTGCGGATGTCGGTGGAAGTCGTGGGAAGACAGTGGAAGTGCCGCGGATGTCGGTGGAAGACAGTGGAAGTGGCGCGGATGTCGGTGGAAGACAGTGGAAGTGGCGCGGATGTCGGTGGAAGTCGTCGGTAGACAATGGAAGTGGCCGGGACGTCGGTGGAAGTCGTGGGAAAACAATGGAAGTGGCGCGGATGTCGGTGGAAGTCGTGGGAAGACAATGGAAGTGGCGGGGATGTCCGTGGAAGTCGTGGGAAGACAATGGAAGTGGCGCGGATGTCGGTGGAAGTCGGGGGAAGACAATGGAAGTGGCAGGGACGTCAATGGAAGTCGGGGGACGTCTTTGGAAGTCTTTTGGACGACTGGGGAAGTCAATGGACGTATTTGGACGAACACGGATGGAATTGGAGGAGTTGGGACGAATTTGGATGTGCAAAATGACTTCCGAGTGACGTCCCAGTTCTATCAGGGTATTGAAGCAGAGGACCGATTAAGAGGTTGCCCTTGCCACCCCGCTTGGTCCCAGTGCGATTGGCGACGATGACTCTCGAGGAGATTCTTTAGCGTCGTGCTATGTGAAGTGCCGAATGCAAACAAAGTCAAAGTTAAAATTTGCGTTCCTTTTGAGGCAGAGGACCGATTTAGAGCGTGCCCTTGCGATCCCGCATTGTCCCAGTGCGATTGGCGACGATGACTCTTGAGGAGATTCTTTAGCGTCTTGCTACGTGAAGTGCCGAAAGCAAACAAAGTAAAATTTAAATTTTCCGTTCCTTTTGAAGCAGGGGACCGATTTAGAGCGTGCCCTTCCCATCCCGCTTGGGTCCCAGTGCGATTGGCGACGATGACTCTTAGGAGATTCTTTAGCGTCGTGCTACGTGAAGTGCCAAAAACACGAACAGTAAAAGGTCGAATTTAAATTCCTTTTGAAGCAGGGACCGATTTAGAGCGTGCCCTTGCCATCCCGCGGGCCCCAGTGCGATTGGCGAGATGACTCTTGAGGAGATTTTTTTGCGTCGTGCTAGTAAATTGCCAAAAACAAAAAAAGTCAAAGTCAAAATTTCGCGTTCCTTTGAAGCAGAGGACCGATTTAGAGGGGCCCTTGCCATCCCGCATAGTCCCAGTGCAATTGGCGACGATGACTCTTGAGGAGCGACTTTAGCGTCGTGCTACGTGAAGTGCCGAAAGCAAACAAAGTCAAAGTTGAAATTCGCGTTCCTTTTGAGGCAGAGGACCGATTTAGAGCGTGCCCTTGCGATCCCGCATTGTCCCAGTGCGATTGGCGACGATGACTCTTGAGGAGATTCTTTAGCGTCGTGCTACGGAAGTGCCGAAAAACAAAGTCAAAGTCAAATTTTTCCGTTCCTATTGAAGCAGAGGACCGATTTAGGGTTTCCCCTTCCCATCCCGTTTGGCCCCCGTGCGATTGGCGACGATGACTTTTGGGGAAGATTCTTTAGCGTCGTGCTAGTGAAGTCCCAAAGGGAAACAAAGTCAAATTTAAAATTCCGTTCCTTTTGAAGCAGAGGACCGATTTAGAGCGTGCCCTTCCCACCCCGCTTTGTCCCAGTGCGATTGGCGACGATGACTCTTAGGAGATTTTTTAAGCGTCGTGCTACGTGAAGTGCCGAAAGCAACAAAGTCAAATTTGAAATTCGCTTTCCCTTTTTAAAGGCAGAGGACCGATTTAAGCGTGCCCTTGCGATCCCGCATTGTCCCAGTGCGTTTTGGCGACGATGACTCTTGAGGAGATTCTTTAGCGTCGTGCTACGTGAAGTGCCGAAACAAAAAGTCAAAGTCGAATTTCCGTTCCTATTGAAGCAGAGGACCGATTTAGAGGTTGCCCATGCCATCCCGGTTGGTCCCAGTGCGATTGGCGACGATGACTCTTGAGGAGATTCTTTAGCGTCGTATTACGTGAAGTGCCGAAAACACGAACAGTCAAAGTCGAATTTCACGTTCCTATTGAAGCAGAGGACCGATTTAGAGCGTGCACTTGCCATCCCGCATGGTCCCAGTGCGATTGGCGAGATCTCTTGGGGAGATTCTTTAGCGTCGTGCTAGTGAAGTGCCAAAAGCAAACAAAGTCAAATTCAAATTTTCGCGTTCCTTTTGAAGCAGGGGAACCGATTTAGAGCGGCCCTTCCCATCCCGCTTTGCCCCAGTGCGATTGGCGACGATGACTCTTGAGGAGATTCTTTAGCGTCGTGCTACGTGAAGTGCCGAAAACACGAAAGTCAAAGTCGAATTTGCGTTCCTTTTGAAGCAGAGGACCGATTTAGAGCGTCCCCTTGCCATCCCGCATGGTCCCGTGCGATTGGCGACGATGACTTTTGAGGAGATTCTTTGCGTCGTGCTAGTGAAGTGCCAAAAACAAACAAAGTCAAAGTCAAAATTTCGCTTTCCCTTTTTGAAGCAGAGGACCGATTTAGAGCGTGCCCTTGCCATCCCGCATAGTCCCAGTGCGATTGGCGACGATGACTCTTGAGGAGATTCTTTAGCGTCGTGCTACGTGAAGTGCCGAAAGCAAAAAGTCAAAGTCGAATTTCGCGTTCCTTTGGGCAGAGGACCGATTTAGAGCGTGCCCTTCCCATCCCGCATAGTCCCAGTGCGATTGGCGACGATGACTCTTAGGAGACTTTAGCGTCGTGCTACGTGAAGTGCCGAAAGCAAACAAAGTCAAAGTCAAAATTTCGCGTTCCTTTTGAAGCAGAGGACCGTTTTAGAGCGTGCCCTTGCGATCCCGCTTGTCCCAGTGCGATTGGCGACGATGACTTTTGAGGAGATTCTTTAGCGTCGTGCTACGTGAAGTGCCGAAAACACAAACAGTCAAAGTCGAATTTCGCGTTCCTATTGAAGCAGAGGACCGATTTAGTGGTTGCCCTTGCCATCCCGCTTGGTCCCCGTGCGATTGGCGACGATGACTCTCGAGAAGATTCTTTAGCGTCGTGCTATGTGAAGTGCCAAAGGAAACAA